>NC_136878.1:34409558-34699558 GCF_949152265.1 Phoxinus phoxinus | reverse complement strand
CGGGCCGTTGGTGAAAGAGGGAACTCTGATTGGCTGTTCAGCTTACTGAACGAGTCAGTGCACGAGAATAGAGGGTTTTCACTAACTCTGAGTTTCTACCAGTTCTGGGCGGTAACCCGGATGCGCGGCCATTATGGAGGTACTCGGATGTAAACAACAGCATGGATTGCACTTTGTATGTACGACTGAACACATTGTTGCACTAATAAACCACAGAAAAAACACGTGGAAGCTGCGAAATCATATAGAGAAGGACTTGGTAAGCAGGAAAGAGCGCAAAATTTTGACAAACTAAAGTTAATATGTGGTAAAGATCCGAACGAGCTAGCTTCTCTAGCCCTTTCTGCAATTCTTCCTTCTATTTCTTATCTTGACATAGGCTACGTTGAGATAGTCAGTCCAAAAAAGCACATGAATTCCGATTCAAGCTACATCCATATGTGGTTTGAAATCCTATTCAAATCACATATCAGGACATCAGCTTCAGTCTGAGCGCTCTGATCGGATTTCGTGTGGTATGTGACTCACGCCACGTAAAATGTAAACGTCAGACGTTGTTTTAGGAACATGCTAAAAGTCACTGCCGAAACAATGCTGTGTTGTGGCAAAGTGGGGGACAAGCAGAAAATTATTATTTTTGAAACCGGCGCAGACAAGAGCGTGGAAAAAAGCTGTAACTTGCATAACAGCCTCCTACAGTTCTGCCGCAGGCTCAAGATGCAGTTGTCCAGTGCGGCGGCTACACATTTCCATGTTGTAAAATTTAAATAAGACAACATCTCTATTGCAAATGCAAACCCGTCCATCAACGCAACGTCATTGCCAAAGAGCTGCATGGACACACAAATCGGATCTGAACAGTTACGATACACAGTGTGGACATCATTTTAGATCAGATTCCAATCGGATATAAAGATAATCGGATTTGGACTGACAGTGTGAATGTAGCCATGGTTAATTAAGTCAACATTTTAGCCATAGTCAATGCTTCACTTACAATGATGCTGTACTTCTCTCAACCACAAATGCCTTCTTTCATCAGTTTTTTGTATGCTTCTCTTTATCTTTTGACAGTATAGAACTTGAAATGTTTTTTCCCGGTGCGACCGATTAGTACAGACCAAAACTCGACCATTTTTCAGCAGCAACAATTGGCCAAATTTGCGAGTCCGTTCAGTTCAGTGGCATTGTTTACGTTCTGTGCCTCCAAAATGGCCGACTTCCGTATTGATGACGTGTAGTGAAAACCCTCTATAATAGCAAAACAGCGAGCAAAGAAGTCAAAACGGAACAGATAGAAGGCTGTTCTAATGTTACGTCATCTTACCTGAGTGTTCCTTGGTGAATATTTCAACATGAGCGGAGTGGAATAAAGAAAGTGTTTAGCAGGATTGATATTCAAAACGGTAAGCACGCACAGCTTTGTTTACGGTTTGTGTATCTGCAGCCTGCAGCGTCAGTTTCCCTTTTTGAATGATGAATGTAGACGAATATATCTGCAGAAATAGACAGTTGTCACATTTACACGCAGGCGTAGAACGCGCATTCTAGCTGACAGTCGGCAGTAGTTCTCTCGGTAAGTTCAAGTGCAGCTTTTTACCCCGACGCGAGGCATCAGCGCTAGTTCGTCGGCGTCGGCTTGGTGTGTTCCAGGCTTACAGTTTGAAGATGCACATCAGTGCTCTGCTTATAGCTTTCAGTGTATCATGATCACAGTGAAACTGATGTGGTATGTGTGCATGCGTGATAAATTCATCAGTGAATTAGGCTTAATTACCTTAAATGTAGTTTCGAACGTTTTATATTTAAATAATTTAGTCACACTAATTTGGTCACAATGTTGACAAAGTAAATACATCCATGCACCTGTTAGAAAACTATAGCTCTGTTCCACCTAAAAATCCACCTATTCTGTCGTTTTATTTATTTAATGGCATAATGCACTCGTGTAATAATCTAAAATACTGGCTAGTACTGTACAGTAAAATGTAAGCACACTTCTTGCACTGCCGTTACTGCAATATTTCACTGTAACAGGAGTCATACAACTGGAACATTAAGCACTTATATGATAAATAATTAGCCTAGTTTAAATGTTATTTTACATACTCGGTATACTCGGTGTTAAATACAAATGCAGTCTGGGTGAGTATAAGAGAATTATTTCAAAAACATTAAAGAATATTACCGACCCCAAACTTCTTAACAGTGCATTAAACACAGCAATATTCAACAAATTTACTACATGAGGTCAAACCTAAGAGAGGTCTAGATTAAATGTTGTTTACAGTGAGCTTTTAAAGCCAGACACCTTATATCAACATCAGTTCAGTCACCATCATAGATTCATAGGGTTCTGTTTTATTTTAGTACGTGTGAAACTGCTGTCGCAATTCACACAAATCTCTCTGAAACGTCGGGAATTAGCAAGCAAGGCCTAGGGTTTATAAACACTGTCACAAATAATCTCTCTAGAGACGTTATTGCCCACTGTAACTGTAACAATTAACACATCACAGTCACTGCACATTATGTCATTATAAACTGGGAAACATTCAACTTAATGATTGTTTAATGAGATGTGACAGTATTGATATTTGGTTTCTCTCATTTTAGGGTGGCAGAGAAGGAGCCGGTTAATAAGATGTCTCTGCATAATTTGGCCACAGTGTTTGGCCCAACTCTGCTGAGACCGTCAGAGTCAGAGAGCAGTAAGGCCCACATCACGCTGGCCTCCGACATCTGGTCACATGATGTCATGGCACAGGTCAGTCCTAACTTACACAGTGAATCCTCATGTCAAGAAGTTTTGTATGGAAAGGACTCGTGGAGTCTTGCCCAGCATGGATAGATTGTATTTCACTATAATGGGTTGTGGTTTGGTGTGTTTAACAGTTTGAAGATGCACATCAGTGCTCTGCTTATAGCTTTCAGTGTATCAGTATTACAGTGAAACGGATGTGGTCTGTGATTAATCCATTATCCTGATTTCCGTATTGTCATAGAACACTGACCCCAGGCCATCGTCGGTTCACTCGTTTTTACATGCGGTCACGTGTCATTTAAACCAACGTGTTTACTGTGTCAGTGGAACTGAAGAGCCACTTTGACTGTTTTGCCCTTTGGTTTGTGCATGACATATCTTAAACTGAACAATCTGCATGAGCCAAAAGTCTTAACCAGCCATGACATGAGAAGTTTCCATCCGGCAAAAACCTTGCAGGAACCTAATTTTTTGTTATATTATCCTCAAACTTTAAACATAACTTTTTAAGACTTGTCGCTTTGTGGCCATCATATTTCTAGCGGTCACAGGCATCCTTATTATTATCATATTTTAATGATAAAAAGAAGTTATGCCAAAAAAACACATTTTCATTCAATTATACTTCAGCTTGTCTAACTTTTATT
Source organism: Phoxinus phoxinus (assembly GCF_949152265.1). Classification (NCBI taxonomy): domain Eukaryota; kingdom Metazoa; phylum Chordata; class Actinopteri; order Cypriniformes; family Leuciscidae; genus Phoxinus; species Phoxinus phoxinus. Next base: position 34,696,147 of record NC_136878.1, on the reverse strand, counting down.
TTTACTTGTATGAATTCTTAAACTTTAAGAAAAAAGCTCCATTTGTCTTCTTTCAATGATACCACAACTATGCTCATATTCCAAAGGATATAGGAAAGACAACCATTTGAGTTCTAGCATGTCATTTTCCTGTTTTGGGCTCAAAAGGGGGTGTGCATCAAGAGGTTCATTAGAATCGTATAAGACGTTTATGCCCTCGTTCTGTTTGCTCTTTAATGCATTGAAAGTTCTAGGGCTTTGTTAATGTTTCCATGTGCTGCACTTTATTTTTACCATTTTGTTTTATTAGTGTATTTTTATTTATCTATCTATTTTATAATTTAATTTATCTATTAGATTTACTTTTAAAATTTAAAGGATAATAAATATATTTGTTTTACTTTTTATTTATTTATTGCAAATTAACCAAACAGTAGCTTATACAAGGTAAGAAATCAATGACACGCATACAGAAGAGTGAAAAACAAAAACAAAGAGATGGATAACAGCTAAATATAGATATCGATATAGTGGTGTATGCAGGTACATTGGTAAGTAATGAGATATTTATATAGATATAGATGGAGGCAATTTAAGACAATCATAGTAATAGTAATATAGTTGTAGTGGAAGTAGTAAACATAGTAATAATAATACTTTTAGATCAGTCAATGAAATTATTGTAGACATACACTATTCTCTAGGTGTGGGAGCCGCTCGACAACTGCCAGTGCACAACCAACAGATCCTCCAGACATAGACACAGACACCTCCCTCAGATTCACGATACACCTGCCCCACAACCCCACCGATGCCAGTCGCACCTACAGACCCAGACCATTTATATTTAATCAAATAATGTATACAAATTATAAATATTTATATGTAATGTTTTCTGAAATGTAATTTATATAGGCGAAGAGAGGGAAGACAAATAGTTTTATAATATCAATACCAATATCACCATTCCTACTACCACCATCACCGACACAAATAGATGGCAATAGTATGCAGATTTTACAGATAGATAATAAATGAAAAGAAGTATAGCTTATCGAACATTATATATATAAAATACATCTATCCATAAATAATTGTAGAATGATGTATTCAATAATACTCAGAGATTATTTATTATAAGTGTGTGAACATCTGGTTGGGAGAGTGCGTGGGTCCGGTTCCAGGTGACTGATTTATATGGAGATGAGTTAGGAATGGTTTCCAATTTCCATATATAGTAATAAAGATATTGTTTGATAAGTGAGATCACTGATTGTGGTCCTTGAAAACCATTATTGTTATTACTATAAATGTTGTGGACTCTTTTGTTGTGCCTGGTTGAAACATATTATTGTGCTCATTCCCTCTTCTTCAGTCAGTACTTGTTCTAAACAGATCTAGCATGTTTTATACTAAAAAGTAGTAGTTTCCAGTTTTTGGTATCAGTTTATTCAGAATAAACTCACAGTGGAGTTGGAACACCATCTAGTGGTACAGGAGAATAATGCTGACAGTTTTGAGATTGTTAGAGTCAGGATAGTATAGTCATTGCATCACTGTAGTCATCCTCCCTCTTCCTCCTCTGTCACAGGTTCAGGTATTGCTGTACTACCTGCAGCATCCACCAATATCCTTCGCTGAGCTGAAGAAGAATACACTCTATTTCTCAACTGACGTCTAACCCACAACTTCTGTACAAAGCCAATGGTCCAGCGGGGGGACACTGAGAGACTGTGCCCGCTCTCCCCTGCATTTGTTGTCTCCAATCATGTTCATGTGTAAAGGGGGCTTAAGCTTCACTCCAGCACGGAGAAGAACTGCAGCGAGAGGAGGGTGATCTGGAGCGAGCCCAGGATTCGGTATCACCTTATAGAAATTTAGTTATCTCACAGGAGTCCTGACAAACACAAACACACTTCCTACCACATTAAACACCCTGTTTACCGTCCCATCTGAAGATTAGTGTCCTGGGATGTTGGTTAGTCAGAGTTGCAGATGCATGCTGGGATGTTCAGTGCCCAGTTCAGTGATCCCGAGGCTGGAAGTGAACTGCAATTGATCTCTTCCCCAAGAGACATTCCAATAAACATCAGCATTTCCATGTTTTATAAATATTATTTGTTTTTGTTTCGTTTCATAAGCTTTTGTGCATGTGATACAAGGGTAGTGAGGTGTGTGTGTGTGTGTGTGTGTGTGTGTGTGTGTGTGTGTGTGTGTGTGTGTGTGTGTGTGTGTGTGTGTGTGTGTGTGTGTGTGTGTGTGTGTGTGTGTGTGTGTGTGTGTGTGTGTGTGTGTGTGTGTGTGTGTGTGTGTGAGAGAGTGAGAGAGAGAGAGAGAGAGAGAGAGCGCAAATGCATTTGTTCAAAATAAAATCTGCTGCAAGTTTTTCCTTATGGGCAAAACATTGAAAATCCCAGACCTTCCTTGTCCAAGTACATCCAGGCCAAAAATTGCCATATTTATTATGAATATATACTGTTAATTGTGCCTGTACAGTCTAGTACACTTTGAGACTCTATAGAGTCCTTCATTTGCGATTTTTGGCCTCTTTTTGATTCATTTTAACTGTCGGTATAGACTTGATTAAACTTCAGAAGAGAGAAAATAACAGTTAAATGAGCCAGCTTTTGGGACAAGTCATGATATGCAATGTAGTAACTTGGAAAATTCTAAACTTTGTCTTGATTTGAGGAAACATTTTCAGGTAACATTGTTAATGTCACCTTTGCCATTTGAAGTGTCTGGTGATGCTTCAGTGTATTCTGTAGAAGATCTGTGTTAATGCCCTTTTTTGCATGTTCAGCTTGTCAGATAAAAACTGGGCAGGAAAACACAAAGGTTAATTTTTGTATTATGATTTTATTTAATTATTATTATTATTATTATTTTTACTCCACTGCTTAAGGCCACTGGCAGAGCAGATGGAAAAACAAAAAATCTGGTGACGTACTTCATAAGCACTGTTAGATTGCAAACTATCTGATATTTTAATATAAGATTAAAAGGAAATTAAAAACTGGTGTATTGTATTTCTGTTGGAAAGATATTGAGTATACTGTATTAACAAGGGTAAATGTTGATGTGACTTTTCCCCCCCGTTTTTAGTAAAATAAATAAAATTGTACTTTGAGCACAAGCATGTCTTTTGTTTTATTAAAAGGTATGTCTTAAGTCAAAAATCTTAAATATGCTTGTGTGGGATGATTTTACAATGGTGTGAATTGTTGGATAGTCCATTACAGCAAAAGTTTAAAAACTAAAATACAAATCAAGCACAAGTTCATAGCTGTAAAAACTGATACATATTTTACAGCATGGCACATAAAAATCCAGTGATAATCAATTAGATAAAGTGCAGTGTCCTCACATGCTCAACCAATGCTACTTATATACACAACATTATCACAAAGTTATTTATTTATTTATTTATTTTTTCAGAAGTGAGATCGATATAGAAATGATAAAACTGGAACGGCCTGCACATAACCTGGACCTGAATAAAGTTCCTGAACTGACTGTTTTGTACATAAGCACATCTCCTGCTGCAAACAAAATTGTGTGTAACATTGAAGTGGGCACATTGTCAGACACTACAATGCAATAATTAATTGTTGATACAGGATCTTTTGTATCTTTGTTGTCAGAGTGTATATATAAGCAGTACTTTTCTGAGCTGTTGCTGGAACAGTCTAATGTGCGTCTTATCACATATTCTAAAGATGACCTTCCTGTGCTGGATGTATTGAGACTTGTGCACAACATGGAGAATGTTCAGTACGTGCTACATTCTATATTGTGACAAGTGAAAACCCACTAATGGGCATGGACTTAATATCCTACTTGAACCTGTGCATAAAAGGAAATAAATGAATCCCTTCCAATCAGCCTGTGCAGCAGCTGTCTGATTCTGCCACGCCGAGCTTTGGCTGTGCAAAGAACTTTGTACATAAAGTAAAATTGTGCGAAAATGCTATCCCTGTGCAACAGACACATTTTGGAGCCTGCCTTTTTCTGTAAGGGATTCTGTGTCTATGGAGCTGATCTGTCTGTTAGTGGCAGACATTATGGAAAGAGTAGATGCCTCGCCTTATCGCCCATTGTAGTAAAGATATCAGAATGTGTGAATCTCAGGGAACCCAACAAAGCAATCGTTGTGGACTGCTATCCCTTTCCACACAGTGGGACACACCATTTCCAAAAAGGGGTTGATGCCAGATAACAGCCACTTGGAGGCAATACAAAATGCCCCAGCTCCTTCAGATGCGTCCACACTAAGATTATTTCTAGGTCTCACTGCTCGGTATGCTAAATTTATTCCAAGCTACGCAGGAGTTGTTGAGAGCTCAGAGGAAACGAAAATGTCACATGGACCACCAAAGCACACAAAAGTTTCCAGAAAGTGAAATAACTGATTGCAGAGAGCCCTGCATTGGATTTATTTGACCCTGCTTTGCCCACAATAACCTATGACATTGTCCGAAGCATCTGTTGTGACAATTGTCAACTGAGTCACAATTTGACAATCCTGACTCCAATCTGACGATCCATCCAGATATGTCCGAAGGAACTGTGGCTTTTGCTTCCAGAACGTTGACAACTGCAGAGAGGAAATACTAGTTGAAAAATAACCCCTTGCTTGTGTCTGGCCCATCTATCCATGACTCTTAAGAGGAACCCACAGACTTAGTGTGCCACTTAGCTTACGTTCACGTTTGGTCAAGGAATTGTGAGGACCAAACAATGACTTCGAGACTTAAATTGGTGGCCTAAGAGGGATTTACATAAACAGTCCCCAATTGCTGTGTCACCTGCCAACTTAACAATAAGACAGCTAGAACCACACATGCACCACTAACCAACTTTAGTATCCAGCTGGTCCATGGCAGAAACTGGGCATTGATGTGGTAAGTCCTTTTGGGATAGGCAGATATGATAGTTAGCTGCAGATATGCCATTACATTAATTGACTACCACTCAAAATGGCCAGAGGTCGCATTTGCACCTCCTGTGACTGCGTCTACTGTTACCAGTTATCTGAGATCAGTCTTCAGCCAAAAGGGGAATCCACTGGAGACAATGGATCTCAGTTCCTGTCATCAGAGTTCAAACATTTCCAGCAGGAAAGAGATATCAAGCACATTCGCACCTCCATATACCATCTGGAAGGAAATTGAACTGTTGAGCTTTGGAATAAGGTATTGAAGAATGCCTGCGGAGAGAGAGAGGGCTTCATGGACATGATTTATTGTAGAATTCTTGCAAACATACAGAGCTACACCTCATTCTACCACAGGAATTTCTCCTTTCGAACTCTTGTTTGGTTATATGAAACAAGAGTTTCTCTATGAGAACCTAACCCTAACCTATATGCTGTGAAGGGGTAATATTCTGGAATCCACTGCTGCTTCAATATATATCTAATGAGTGATTATAATCAAGGTATTAATCAATATTTTTCCTTCTAAATATCAAATGAGTTGAATGACTTATAGACTTATGAGATTTTACTTTGTTATAGAAGTAATGTTTTTTTCATGTATTCTTAATTTTGGAGTAGTGAATGCAGTGTTTAACTTTAAACTGGATTCATTTATTAATTTATAAACCTCAAATTTATAGAACAGCTCTTTATTATCTTAAAATAGATGTTATGTTAATAGAATAACAGCATCTTAATATAGATGTTGCAGAAGCACAAACAAAACAAGATACCAAATGTCTGGTTTCAGGATTAGAAGATAAAAGATTGTGAATAATATGGTTTTCCGGTTTATTTATAAACTGTGGAATATTTTTCTTTACATAGTTTCTAATTTGCAAGTAGCGGAAGAAGTGGGAGTGCAAACTTTTAAGTTGTGAAAAAGACGCAAATTGATCATATATAGAGAACTCCTATACAGCATAAACCTTTTCTCCTCCATCCTGAAAAAGCTCCATCAATCTGAGAAGGCTCAAATGAAGGATTGTATGATATTGGAGTATTGAGTGATACCTTTGGTAATTTATAGAATTTATTTATCTACTTCAAAATCCTCAAAGAATTTCTCAACACAAAATGATATTCCTATTTTGTCGATAGATTCCCAGCTAGAATTTTTTTGTTCTAAAACTGTTCTGAGAACATTATCTTGAAATGTTATAATAATGTTTTCAGCGGGTAGTTTTATTTTAGTTCCCAGAATGTTCTTGTAAAAGGTAGGAAAACATTCTCTAAAAACATTCTAAAAATGTTTAATGATAACATTGTTGGAACATTATTCCCTAATGTTCTTATAACATTTTTAGCGGGTAGTTTTATTTAAGTTCCCAGAATGTTCTCCTAAAAGGTAGGAAAACATTCTTTAAAAACATTCTAAAAATGTTTAATGATAACATTGTTGGAACATTATTCCCTAATGTTCTTATAACATTTTCATTGAGTAGTTTTATTAAAGTTCCCAGAATGTTCTCATAAAAGGTAGGATAACATTCTCTAAGAACACCCTAAAAATGTTTAATGATAACATTGTTGGAACATTATTCCCTAATGTTCTTATAACATTTTTAGCGGGTAGTTTTATTTAAGTTCCCAGAATGTTCTCCTAAAAGGTAGGATAACATTCTCTAAGAACACCCTAAAAATGTTTAATGATAACATTGTTGGAACATTATTCCCTAATGTTCTTATAACATTTTCATTAAGTTCCCAGAATGTTCTCCTAAAAGGTGGGATAACATTCTCTAAAAACATTCTAAAAATGTTTAATGATAACATTGTTGGAACATTATTCCCTAATGTTCTTATAACATTTTCATTGAGTAGTTTTATTAAAGTTCCCAGAATGTTCTCCTAAAAGGTAGGATAACATTCTCTAAGAACACTCTAAAAATGTTTTGTGATGACCTTCTATAAAGGTTTAATCATAACATTTTTAGAACATTATCCCTTTACATTCTCATAAAGTTTTTAGCAGGAAGTTTTATTTTTATTCTTAGAATGTTCTTCTAAAAGTTAGGATAACATTCTCTAAAAATACTCCTAAAAATACTACTTAACATTCTTATAACGTTTTTAGTGGGAAGTTTTATTTTTGTTCCCAAAATGTTCTCTTAAACATAAAAAATGCTTAGCAATAACATTGTTAAAACATACAATTTTATTAATCTCAAAAATAAAACACAAAAATCTAACAGGTTTATGAATGGCATCCACATAAATGATTAAAAGTTCTGCGTACAGTAGATGCCCAACATTACATGAAGAACTCCGTAAAGTCCAATGTGCAATCACACGTCTTGACTGCTGTTTGCTCAGAGCGCTCATCATCAGTCTTTGCTGGTTCTTGCAGAAAAATAATAGAGTCATCTGCATTAATAGGTGTTCTACTGTTCTTCTCTTCTTGTTTTTCAGCTGCTCTCCCAGTTAGCAGAATTGAGCTCCTTTCTCTGTGTGCATGGTAGAGTTTTTCCTCATAGCCTATAAAAGAAGATCATGCAACAGTGTAAACAGAAAGAATACAAATACATATTACATATTAAGAACACAAGCAATATTGACTTTAAAGGGATACTCTACCGTTTTTTCATATTAAACTATGTTATTCCCTTAACTAAGACGAGTTGATACATACCTCTCTCATCTCAGTGCGTGCACTTAATCGCTCTGGCGCGCCGCGACACTTCGATACCACAGTTCATTCAATATGGGCCAAGCAGAGAAGCTACCAAACACCTCCACGTTTTCCCTATTTAAATACAGTTACTCGAGTAGTGTAATTCAACCTAGGACGGTGACGCAAAACAAAACGTTGCGCTTTTCTAAGCGTGTAAAGTGGATAACTATATTGTATGGCGGAATACCATAGCAAGTGCTTGGGAGCACTTCGACTTGGCGCAGTAATATCTTCTGGGAGAGGGAGCGGAGGCTGGTGAGAGGATTTTTCACGAGTGAAGATATTACTGCGCCAAGTCGAAGTGCTCCCAAGCACTTGCTATGGTATTCCGCCATACAATATAGTTATCCACTTTACACGCTTAGAAAAGCGCAACGTTTTGTTTTGCGTCACCGTCCTAGGTTGAATTACACTACTCGAGTAACTGTATTTAAATAGGGAAAACGTGGAGGTGTTTGGTAGCTTCTCTGCTTGGCCCATATTGAATGAACTGTGGTATCGAAGTGTCGCGGCGCGCCAGAGCGATTAAGTGCACGCACTGAGACGAGAGAGGTATGTATCAACTCGTCTTAGTTAAGGGAATAACATAGTTTAATATGAAAAATTATGTAAAGATTAATTTATTTAAAAGTATAAATATAATACCTTATATCTATTTTGTAGATATGTTTATTTAAAACATATATTTAATCCATTATATACATGTTAATAACACAACTAGAGGCTAAATTATGTGAACAAACTACAAACTTGGCTTGAGAAGTGTGGACCTTGAACTCAGGTCGCCTTGAGCACAGCTGCAGCATGTCACAGCACTGCCCACGAGGCTTTTGCTCTGACGTAACAGCTCATTTTCATCAGATATACTGTCTATGGATTGTTACATTTCTTGCAGATTTCTGCTTGTTTTAAATCAGATACAGATAAAGTAGCACTGCATTTGAATGCATTGGCGATAGAACAATTTCTAGTGTGATTTAATCATACCTGTGTATCGTCTCTTTACTATTTTAGTTACTTCAAAAGCATAAAGAAATACTTCTGTTTCTACGCAGTTTCTTATTTAGAAATCACAGGACAGTGTTGACACTAACTTTCTGTGCTCCAGTAGGTTTCTGTGTGCGCACAATCTGCACGTTAAATGTGAGCTACTGTCTGTGCATATGAAAGCTTGTTTCCGGCATGGAATACAATTTTTTTTAAAGGTAATTGCGACTCACAACTCAAACTTTTTTTTCTCAGAAGTGCGAGATAAACTCACAATTGGCTGTTTGAAAGTCAGAATCACAGGATAAATTAGTAAAACCTGAGAAAAAAAAAGCAATTCTGGCTTCTTTTTTTTTTTTGCTGTCTTTTCTCAGAATTGTGAGATATAAAGGTACAATTGCAAGTTATCAAGTCCAATAGGCCCTTATCTCATTTCCTGGTTTTGGAACATTCAAAATCGCCAAGCAGTGCACTCACTTCCGGTGGTTACTTAGTTACACCTTTAGATGAAAAGTAGGTCAGTAAACTTAAATAAAATCGCGATATAGACCAGTGTCTGTCAATATTAAACCGCATAAAGACCATTTAAATAGGAATCGTGCATGTTCTGTGTCTCTGTGAATGAATGGCACAGACGCGCTGTTTCATTTACCACACACACACTGAGGCACGCATAACGCTTGCGATGTTTTTAGCCTATATGAGGACATTAATGCACTTCATCAATACAGCCGCTCTGAGAGTCACTTCAGCAGCATTTTAGCTTCATTTGAGAAAAACGATCATCATATCATAAAACACAGAGAGACTCAAAGGTCTACACGGCAATCCGTCAAAATAAAAGTTTGGTCTAACCTTTGAAGAAAGTTTTGCTTAAATCTTTACATTTTAAATAATTGGTTATAGCAATTTAATTAAACCATTAAAATGGAATCAAGAAAACAAAACAAAAAATAACTTTTGGGAGATGCGAGAGCGAAGTAGTCCAGTGATAATTAAAAGACAGCCATGGTTAATGCAATTTGCAAAACTTGCAATTTGCCCTTTATTTACTGTTGCTATGTCCAACAAGCCATGGTGCTCTCACGCCACACATCATGTTGTCATGCAATGAAAAATACATTGCGGATCAAAGAAAAAACGCTGAAACGTCTAAACGCCGAGACAAGACAGAGCAGGTTACTTTTTATATGAAACAAAGTCTCAATGTTTAATTTGTATAATTTTTGTAAAAAAAGATTTTTTTGTAAAAATAGAATGTAAAAAATAAATACCTGTCAATCAAACTCCCTCGAAGGGTGAATTCTGAGGGGAGTAAAAAAGCCAGCTCACAATTCTGATATTTTCTTGCAATTGTGTGTTCCTGCCTCACAATTCTGAGAAAAAAAAGAGAAAAAAACCCTGTAATTTTACTGATGGAAACAGACAGTAAAAAAGTGGACTTTAAAGATTTCTTATTCTGTAGCTCCCTGTGGGATTTTTTTGATAAGTCCATAAAAATGCATCCATCCATGATAAAAGCACTCCACACATCTCTGGTAGGTTAATCAAGGCGAAAGGTGAAGCGAAGTGATGCGTTCGAGTAAGAAACATATCCATATTTTAGGGCTGAAAACATAGTCCTACAAAGCTATTATTACAAGAGCATGTAATCAGAGCAGGTAATTTTACCATTGTTGCCAGCATGACTATACCAGCTCAGTAGTGCTATTTCACAGAAGACTACTACTGAGAAATTTCACGTTACTTGACTTTGCTTTTCCAGTGCGTGATCGGTACATGATTGGAGTGTTTGGGCCGTTAACGACAGAGCAGAACGCGCAGCGCAAACACGGAGCAGAACATTGAGCAAAGAGCTCAATGTTGTGTGACACAACATTGTGTGTGTGTCAGTGCGACACACACACACGGAATGGAGAGCGCGGCGCGGAAAAGACCCGCTCATGAAAGCTGCGCGAGAATGAAACCTGATCTCCGAACACGGAGGGGCGGGATGGCATATTTTCAGCCTTTTCCGCAACAGGAAGTCATTAAAACGAGGCAAAAAAAGTGCTGCGTTAATTGCGTTATTTTTTTAAACGCGTTAAGCATCTAAAATTAACGCGTCGATTTCCCCAGCCCTACCATAAATCTTTATCAACTTAAATAACTAGCTTCCGGCAGACAGCCATATGCAAGTCAAATTACGCCCAAAGAGTAACTCTTGTCAATGTACGACGTAGGAGTAGCATAAGCTTTGACGGCTCTCGCGGTTCAAACTAACAGGGCTAGGCAATAAATTCAAGCTCCTCCCACATTTCTCTTTATATGATTCTCTTTAATGATAATTTTTCTAAAAATCTCCGTGGAAAGAAAGTCAGATATACATCTGGGATGGCACGAGGGAGAAAAAAAGAGATCATTTATATTTTGGAGTGCATTGTGCCTTTAAAATTGACTACGGTTTTATAAACTGCAGTGGATACTTACTAGTGATGGACTTGTTTCTTGTTGGTGCCTGTTCTGCTCCGTAAACATTGTTCCCATGCTTGATCTTAAGAAAATGTAAAAAGTGTGTTAATGTGTGTTAACAGACTATTGATCTGGGTCACAGGACCATTTTTTATGTGTTCCCAAAGTGTTATATCTGGAGAACCCTTACTAACATTAACCATGGTTTTGCTACACTAACTAAATGGTAATAAATTATTGTAATCAATCCACCATAAAAACATGGTTTCTACACTTTTACTATAATAAAAACCATGGTTAATTTAGCAAAGGACCCTAGGAACATGTCCTAAAAAGAACAGCTCATCCAAGAGTTCTCTCGTTATTTAAGGCTACTCCATGATGTTCCAAAACTGTATGAATTTATTTTGTATAACCTTAATTAAGATATCTTGAGAAATGCATTCACTTTTCTTTTTTTTTCTTTTTATAAAATGTGTTCCAATGTTTTGGGTTCCAGTGTTGTTTTATTCCCAACATTCTTGTGTTTCACAGAAGTAAGTCATACAGGTTTGAAAATAATTTCATTTTGAAAGGACATTTATGTTTGGGTCAGCTAGGCCCGTAAACTCATATCAAGAAGACAGGTAAAATACTGTCTGGAGGGTTTGGACCAGTGTGCCTTTGAGCATAGTTTATATGTTCTGCCTCTATTTCACGTGTATTTTACTATGACATACTCACCAACTGAAGATCGTGTGGCTGGATAATATTTATTCTCAAAATTCCTGGATATGAGGGAAACACAGACATACAGCAATATTATTAGCTATTTGTATTTACTTACTAAAAGAGACATTTGCAAAAGCGTGCAAAATTTTACTCACCAGCTCAAAACATATTATGATGACACATTTTGACGGATCGGTAACGTTAGGCCGATATCCCGCGATCAACAATATTCAAAAGCCTAACGTCTGCATGTGGTTCGAGTTCCTCTCTGTATAAAGACACAATGTTCTCAGTTCACTCATTGCAAAGCTCCTATGCTGAGTTTTATTTTATTTTTTTTTATCAAAAACTAAGTTAGCTGACAACACATAGCCTGAAACATTGACATAATATCGATATTGCTCTAATCGCATTTAACATTAGATTCTCAATTTAACACACTATATTTTGATAGCAGAATGTATTTTTATATAAAATAAAGTTATTTACCTTCCGCAGATTGCATTGCAATATGTCCGTTACACACGTTGTTAAAATTCGTTGTCCATTTACATCCCGCAACTCGCTCAAAATACAAATGTAACTTGTTAACCGCACGATGCAAAATAATCCATGTTTTAAACAATGTAAAAGCCACAGAACCGAAGGAGGCCTACTGAAGATCCCGAGCAGCACACACACACACACACACACACACACACTCACTCGCTCGCTCACTCACTCCAACAGACGAATATTCAAACTTGACCTGTAAAAGGCGCGCATAGCTGCCATTGGCCAGATTCCTGGATGACAGTCTGAATAACCAATCATGCTCAAAACAACTCGAAGAGACAGCCAATAATGTGGTAACATTGCAATTACAGGAAAAGATGACATGTTTTAAAAGAAAGAATATGAAAAAAATGTACACGTGCTATTTATTTAGTTGTATTTGTAAGCTGGCTTTTATATTTAATCAATTGGTTAAATGGTGTCTTCATTGCAGTGCATGATAAAAAAATTACAATAACATACAAATAACATATAAATAATAATAATAATAAATAACATAAATAATATATACCATATATAACAACATATATTTACCACTGCTCTGCCAAACAGCAATTTAAAAGAGCAAACATATTATATATTAAACAGAGCAAACATTGCATATGTAGGCTATTCATATACAATTCTGTATACCTACATGAAAAACTAATGGATTGGTATCATGGTGACATTAGAGTGACCCATAATGATCCTTTTGCACTTTAACAAAATATTGACCTTTCCTTAGAAACACTCTTATGCCTAATAATGTCAACTTGCTTTTCACCCTGTGTGGCACTGTTACACAACCTGTTGGTTTAGGGTTAATCCTCTGTCCAACGCAACACTTTGCTAACATTGGCATAATTCTATACAAGTTGCAACATTTTCACAGGCAAGGTTTAAGCCTAGTCCAGACTAAAATGCACGTTTGAGCTGTTTTACCTGAAAGCAACTTGCACTGACATATATTAAAATGTGTCAGTGCCATTGTTTTGTCTCAAGATGCACACCAGTAATGTTCATTTTTTTCTTTCTAAGGCACATTTTTAAAAGCTAATTAAATGCACTAAGGCCTAATCCTGGCTTAATCTAAACTCTGTGAAACCGGGTCTGGGTTAGAAATTAAGGGTTAAGGTTAACCCTAACTCTATCCCTAACCCTTGTCTACAGACTTTTATTTAACAGCATAGATAGACTTCAAGATGTTGACTGCAGTGGTTAGGCCTTTAGCGTTGATACATGATGAATAACTTCTCTCTGTGACAGTCTAATGTATTTTAGGAAAGAGTGTTTGTATGGATTGTCCCTAATTAAGCTAGAGCTATTGGTGCATTCAAGTCATGTCATAAAGATCATATTTACAAGTTGAACGCCAACACAATGATGAGAATATGAGGAAGCTCAGGATTTTCTTTAACCCCAATCTTGAAGAGTTAGGGGTGTGTCAGAGAGAAACATTGTGGGATACCACTATACAGATATTCAGCAGTGACAATGAAGTAAGCTAATGCTTGCACAAAATATGATAGCATTATAATATAACAATATAATATGTGATGATAAAGTTTACAGTGGCTTCATTAATTTAAAACATTAAAAACATTTGTAAAACCTCATGAATACAAACTTCCCAGGAGGACTTAAAAGCACCATATGTTCCATCGTGAACCCCGTTTGCCTGCTGTCTGACCAGCAAGCTCAATTTAACAATAATTGTGTAGTTTAATTACTAAATGTTACATTTAAAATGTTCTAATTGTGTTAACAAGTCGCATTACAAGAACGTTTTATAAAAAACACTCATCATCTCAGGTCTCAGTGATATCCTCAAAACATTTTACAAACGTTGATTTGATAATGTTATTATCTATGTTATTATGGAACATTGTGCCAATGTTTTACTGAGAATATTATATAATCTGTTATCTCAACAACATCCTCAAAACATCCTCAAAATGTTACATTTGAAATGTTCTAATTGTGTTAACTCGTCACATTAGAAGAACGTTTTAAAAAGAACATTCAACATCTCATCTCTCAATGATATCCTCAAAACATTTTCCTAATGTGACAGAGAGAACGTTCTTCTTTTGTTATCATGAAACATTGGGACAATGTTATATTGAGACCATTGTACAAACTTTAACTTTAACAACATTCCCAAAATATGCTCAAAATGTTCCAAGTAAAATGTTCTAATTGTGTTAACTCGTCACATTAGAAGAACGTTTTATAAAGAACATTCAACATCTCATCTCTCAATGATATCCTCAAAACATTTTCCTAATGTGACAGAGAGAACGTTCTTCTTTTGTTTTTATGAAACATTGGGACAATGTTATATTGAGACCATTGTACAAACTTTAACTTTAACAACATCCTCAAAACATCCTCAAAATGTTACATTTGAAATGTTCTAATTGTGTTAACTCGTCACATTAGAAGAACGTTTTAAAAAGAACATTCAACATCTCATCTCTCAATGATATCCTCAAAACATTTTCCTAATGTGACAGAGAGAACGTTCTTCTTTTGTTATCATGAAACATTGGGACAATGTTATATTGAGACCATTGTACAAACTTTAACTTTAACAACATTCCCAAAATATGCTCAAAATGTTGCAAGTAAAATGTTATTCTTTTGTTATCATGAAACATTGGGACAATGTTATATTGAGATCATTGTACAAACTTTAACTTTAATAACATTCCCAAAATATGCTCAAAATGTTCCAAGTAAAATGTTCTAATTGTGTTAACTCGTCACATTAGAAGAACGTTTTATAAAGAACATTCAACATCTCATCTCTCAATGATATCCTCAAAACATGTTCCTAATGTGACAGAGAGAACGTTCTTCTTTTGTTATCATGAAACATTGGGACAATGTTATATTGAGATCATTGTACAAACTTTAACTTTAACAACATCCTCAAAACATCCTCAAAATGTTACATTTGAAATGTTCTAATTGTGTTAACTCGTCACATTAGAAGAACGTTTTATAAAGAACATTCAACATCTCATCTCTCAATGATATCCTCAAAACATTTTCCTAATGTGACAGAGAGAACGTTCTTCTTTTGTTATCATGAAACATTGGGACAATGTTATATTGAGATCATTGTACAAACTTTAACTTTAACAACATTCCCAAAATATGCTCAAAATGTTGCAAGTAAAATGTTCTTCTTTTGTTATCATGAAACATTGGGACAATGTTATATTGAGATCATTGTACAAACTTTAACTTTAATAACATTCCCAAAATATGCTCAAAATGTTCCAAGTAAAATGTTCTTCTTTTGTTATCATGAAACATTGGGACAATGTTATATTGAGACCATTGTACAAACTTTAACTTTAACAACATTCCCAAAATATGCTCAAAATGTTCCAAGTAAAATGTTCTAATTGTGTTAACTCGTCACATTAGAAGAACGTTTTATAAAGAACATTCAACATCTCATCTCTCAATGATATCCTCAAAACATTTTCCTAATGTGACAGAGAGAATGTTCTTCTTTTGTTTTTATGAAACATTGGGACACTGTTATATTGAGATCATTGTACAAACTTTAACTTTAACAACATTCCCAAAATATGCTCAAAATGTTCCAAGTAAAATGTTCTTCTTTTGTTATCATGAAACATTGGGACAATGTTATATTGAGATCATTGTACAACTTGTTACCTCAGAAACATTCCCAAAACATCCTTTGAATGTTGCAAGTAAAATGTTCTTATTTTGTTTTTATGAAACATTGGGACAATGTTATATTGAGATCATTGTACAAACTTTAACTTTAACAACATTCCCAAAATATGCTCAAAATGTTGCAAGTAGAATGTTCTAATTGTGTTAACTCGTCACATTAGAAGAACGTTTTATAAAGAACATTCAACATCTCATCTCTTAATAATATCCTCAAAACATTTTCCTAATGTGACAGAGAGAATGTTCTTCTTTTGTTTTTATGAAACATTGGGACAATGTTTTATTGAGATCATTGTACAACTTGTTACCTCAGAAACATTCCCAAAACATCCTTTGAATGTTGCAGTTAAAATGTTATATCTTAGTTTACATTTAACGTTATAGGAACATTTTTTAAAATGAGAAAACATCCTTAAAATATTCGTTAAACGTTATATTCAAATGTTTTCTTCAGAACGTTAACCAAACTTGTAGGGAATGTTAGCCAAAGTTCTAAGAACGTTCCCTGCTAGCTGGGTTTACACTCTAGAGGGAGAGAGGACAGGCAGCTGTATTTTTAAAGGAGAACTTGGCAACTTTTTTAACTTAAACTGTCTAGAAATCATTTGGATGGTTAAACAACCTGTTCTGGTGTTATTGGTGACTTTCCCCGCTCCCCCCAGCGTTCCCAGGCGGAAAACCAACCTTGCAACTTGGGGAATACCGTCCCGGCATAGAAATTGGAAGTCTTGAGAGAAGCGAGAACGAGCGAGGAACACAAACTGCTTTATGGTTGATAACAGAATACAAAATGTACATGTCAATGTTCCATGATAATGTTTATGATGTATTACCCACCTCGGTAGACATAGCTCCACACGATAAAGTTGGCTTGCTCCGATCATAACAAATGCACATGAGCAGCGGTTGAAAGGGGGAGGAGGGTGCCGCAAGTGAGTTTTTTAGGACAGTGTTGTAAAATATACGCCCCACAGCTGTAGGGGGAGATTGTGGGGAAAACATGCGACAACAAGTGAAAATCAGCGAAGAAATGACTTGAGTTGCCGAGTTCTGCTTTAATGTAACTTTCAAAAACAATACTGACAGCGAAAGAAACAAACTTTTCCATTTAGAGGCAGTGCTCGAAGTGGGGCGGTAGGCTACTCACCGGTACGCAGTAGAGTGCGGATCGGGCCATTTTTTTCTGTCCGAGCCCGCGTCTGACAGAGCAGTAACCGAACCCGACCCGAGCCCGACAGGCATAAATATTTATGTCCGAGGCCGACCCGAGACCGGTAGTTAAAATCCCATTTTTTTCTCATACTAATGACAATTGTACGTTTGTTTGTGTGGAAAGCCGCTTTTATAAAGCAACTGTAGGAAGGCATTCGGAAATGTCAACAGGATGAGCGCATCAGCGCACGGAGCAACAAGCGCTCTTAACACAGGTGCGCGCACATTATGCACGTGTTTCGTTGTCACGGCTACATAAACAAATGTCCGCACACAGGAAGACAGATGTTATGGTAATATTTTACAGGTATTTTAATCACGAAAAAGATCGTTTGCATCAAGTGAAAGCATCAGGCACATTGGCTACCTACATAATAAGCTGTTTTAAATTTAAAATGTTCAATGCCTTATCGCGCTGATGTGACCGAGCCCGACCCGAACCCGAACATAATTTCTAAATATCTGTCCGAACCCGGCCGGTCCCGTCGGGCTCGGGTGGGGTATCCATCCTCTAGTACGCAGTACCGGCACTTCTACATTTTAGGCCTACTCTTCTAGGCCTACCTGCACTTTTTCCTGTAGACCTGTACTCTACCACTGACAGAAAAAGCGTTATGGCCGTTTCACACTGCAAGCGTGAGCAGCGCATGTTTTTTTCGCCATGTTAATCAATGAGTGCATTCAATCTCACTGGGAGGAGCAGCATGTAAGCGTCAAGCAGAAGCGTCGCGTGAGCAGCAGTGAAGCGGGTTTCGGTGCCGAGTCTATTTTTTGCTGCGCTGCGCTGCGCTTCGCTGCTCACGCTCAGTTAAAGTGAAAGCACACTTTACAAAATACATATGATTTCACACAAAAAGTGCCCAAAATGCACAGAATTTGCACGTCTAGTCAGTGTGTTTTAATAAGAACTGGAGTATAGGCTACGTCAAAAAAGAAAATGAAGACTCAAAAATATTTATTGAAAATGTACCCATTTAACCTTGTTTTTTTTTCAGTTTGGGTGAAAGTAGTGTTTTATTAAAAAATGAGTTAACTAGTCAGAATGCGCACACACGCACACACCAAGTTTTGTTTTTCAGTGTAGAAATCTCAAATGTCATGATTTGTCAATGCAACGGCACCTTTTTCCCCCCACTTTAAGCACTGTTTAGAGGTGACATTTCCCCCCTTAAATTGATTCACAGGGGCATTGTTTTCTAATCTTATTAAAGGTACAATATGTAAGAATTTTGTAATAAAATATCCCAAAATAGCTTGGACAGTGTGATATATTTCCTGCAGGTGTGTACTTACAACATCCCAAAAGTCTCCAAAGATTTTTTATTTCAGAGAAATTCCAATTTTAAATATTGGCCGTCCTGGAAAAAAATGTTGCCTGTCAATGACGCAATATCCGTGTTATCCCTGGTTTCCGCTCGTACTGCCATAGCCATCATAAACAATATATAAAATGGACACAGCGACCCCATAGGTTTCAACGGAGAAAAGTGAAGTCAATTAGAAGCACTCACTTCCTGATGGCTGAGCGAACTGCGCAGGCTCAAACTGAGCTTGATGACGTAGATGTGACGTGAGCAACCTGTCTGACAGTTGTAAGTCTTCTAGTAGCTGTGCCGAGAGAAATCTGAATAATTCCCTTCCGAATCTCGCAGAGACAGAGAGCGTGAGTATTAGCTGTCCATGAGCTAGCAGCAGGATCAACTTTATCACTCTCTATCGGCTTCTCCCTTGACTTTATTGGACTTTATGCCTCCACGTCCCCCCGATTGCCTGCGAGCTTCTCTGCCTGTCTATACGGTAATTTCTCAACTGTGCGACAGAGAGTCGAGTGGTTATGACGCAATCGTTAGCCTATTTTTATAAAAACTGCTTCTACGGGGCCATAACGTAAGATACAAGGTAATGGAGCCTTTTATACATTGTCTTGTATCTTTAGAAATAAATAATGGACAAATAAAGTCTTTAAATGCCTCAGATGTAAAGTTATTCGCTGTCAAAGTGACGTCAAAACGAATGGGAGTCAATGGAATGCTAACAGCAGGTGATGATCTGCTAATCAATGGCGGCCCCCGGGGAAGCTTCGGTTTCCGGCTGATGGATTACCCCCTTGATAGCGACAGACGTGGACAGCTGCGTAGTGCGTAACGTTTAGCGGCACGCTGTTCTTGTTTCGTTCAAACATTACAGACCATGGCAAGCAGACTTGAGCTCTGGACTTGACAGAGCTTCACAAGTCACAACTTGATAGAGACGCAACTCGCATGTACTTTATTAGACAGGTGAGCAAATGTACATAAAACAAATCAATGTTATATAGCTCAACATAATGAAATGTTAGAATATGATCATGTTATTCTAATGTTGATCTCTTACTGCTATAGTCTCATATAGCAAACAAACTAACACATAGAATAACATTATAACTTTCAACACACTCGAATGCTTTTTTTTATGATAGTGTAACGTTAGACTAAGTGAAACAGCGCTGCGTTACCTCACAAGTTTAATTCGTCAAATAAACTGACCTGTGTGAGCACTAATTCAGCACTTGCGGGTAGTTCGGTAGAATTAAATGTCCTCATTCCTTTATGTCCGCGTGACTTGCGTGTGGCGCTGATATCTGTCTCTCATTAGCAATCGCGACCTTCATACCAATGTAATGTTAAAAACATGAATGTTTTGACTCATCCATAAATATTATTAGATCACACAGCATGACAGCAAGTCCCATCATTCAGCTTAAGACTGCGTCATCGACCTACGCCTTTGTTATTGTAAGAGGTTATAGCGACCCCTAGCGGCAGATTTTTTTTTTACATATTGTATCTTTAAATGCATCATTATGTCAAGTTCTTCATTTTAATCAATAAATTAATTTAGAAGGCACTATAGGGTAAAATAAACACTATACCAGTAAAATAAAATCAGCATCAACAAAAGCCATCTTTGCACTGAGATGTGGGACGTATAAATGCTGACTCTGAAGAGGCATGAATGCATTTACACTGCGATTATAACCTGAATAAATACTGTTATGGGATTAGTGTTTTAAATATAGGCTAACATTTAGAATATTAAATGACAATGAAATGATACTTTTAAATTTGAAACTGAAACAGCCAGTAGGTGGTGGCAAGTCACTGTCTGAATGAGTGAGTTAAATCATTCATTCAGCTGATTTATGATTCATGTTCGGTTCACTTAGTTTTGTGTGGAAACATCATATTAACTCGTGGGAACCTGATAATATGTCGCCTCCACAAGATCCTATGTTGAGGAAACAGCATCTAGTTAAAAGTGTAAGCAACCTGGAATTATCAGAAATAGATAGGCCTATAATAATATTTATCTTTAAATAAGAATGTCAATATAAGGGCGGAATTAAGAAATTAGTATGCTATATTAATATGTATTAGCTATGCTATGGCGTATTATAATGCGTGCAATGTTGCCTTATAAGGCATTTGAATAAAGTTTGTTATTATCAATAAATGATCAAATAATATAGGCCTACAAGAAAACATTTTTATCCATTACATCTCACTACCTTTTAAATCCATTTATTGATCATGTCTTTATTTATTTATTATTATTATTAGCCTATTATTATTATGCCTATTAAACCTAAATTAAATTAAATATGTAGCATAATATGGTAAATTCGAGTAAAATTCATGTGCCCCTACAGAAATAAAGTCATATAATCAAAGCTTTATTTGCATGAAAAACGGTTAGAGATTAGGAGGAAACTCATCGGCTCTGTGATATAAAAAAAAATGCAATTAGTTATTTTAAAAAAGGGGAGGAGCTGTTTAATGGACTGTTTTAGTAACTGTAACTGTTTTAGTGGAAATTACGTTTACACATTGAATAGTGCTTCATTCAAATGCTGTCACAGGCACAAGGGGCTACAAATGAAAACACTCCTTTATCGTCACGGCTACAGAAATACAGTTATAAAGTCAAAACTTTATTGCTCGAGTATTTACAGTGTTTACAAAATATATTTTAAAGCTACAATATGTAATTTATTTCGCCGCTAGGGGTTGCTAACCTCTTACAAAAACAAAGCCTTTAATGACGCAAAATTCCATTGGAATTAATCCATCAAGCTGATGGATCTAATGTTTATGGATGAGTGAATACATTGATGTTTTTAACATGACTGTGGGATAAAGTAGGGGGCGATTGCTAATGAGAGACATATCAGCACCACACGCGAGTCCCGCGGATATAAAGGAATAAGGCCCTTTCATTCTACCGAACTGCATTTGAATGTGGTGAAAGTTATAATGTTATTGTGTTAGTTTGTCTGTAGGGACTAGCAGTATAGATCAACATTAGAATAACATAAAAATCATATTCTAACATATCATCATGTTGAACTATAATAACATCGATTAGTTTTATGTACATTTGCTCACCTGTCTAATAAAGTACATGCAAGAGCTCTGTCAAGTCAAAGTTTGTCACGGCATCTCGAATACACCACGCTGATATTGATCCTCGTTTTAGTTCTCCTTTTTTTCTAAAGTCTGCTTGCCGTGGTCCATAATTTTTTAACGAAACAGCAACCGCGAAACAAACAATCTGCTTGCTGCTAGATGTAACGCAAGTGAACAGGGATTCCGGGACGGCCCATTATTTAAAATTCAAATTTCTCTGAAATTAAACATATTTGGGAACTTTTGGGATATTGTACAGTAAGTGCAGTAAATGCACTTACAAGTGATTTTTGGATATTTTATTACAAAATTCTTACATATTGTACCTTTAAGCAACCCCCTCAAAATCCAACCAGCACCACATTGTTGTGTGGGGGTTAACACCAAATAGGGGATTGCTCATTGAGACTATATCATCAGTGACGAAGGCTTCGGCCAAAGTATCACCGTGGGTGTATCGCGAGGTGGGCAGGCAGGCTCAACTGAGACCCTGAAATCGGTGGCCATTTCTCCCCTCCCGCCATGAAAAAATAGTCCTACTTGGTGATTTTAATGTGCGTGTCGGACGTGACTACCATGTCTGGAATGGGGTCAAGGAAGACTAGGGGTTAGAAATACCAATGACAATGGCTTTCGACTATACACCGTAATACACCTGTGCTCAATTCGATCTAACAAGCACCCTCCAGCAGCCTCTGAAGGTTAGTCCTTAGCCCTTTAGTCTGCCGAAAGCATTCTCAACCATTAATAATAATAATAATAATTCATTACATTTATATAGCGCTTTTCTGAGACCGCAAAGCTCTTCACATATGGAAGGGGGGAATCTCCTCGACCACCACCAATGTGCATCATCACCTGGAGGATGCGACGGCAGCCATATTGCGCCAGAATGCCCACCACACACCAGCTTATTGGTGGAGAGGAGAGAGTGATGAAGCCAATCAGTATATGGGGATGATTAGGAGGCCATGATGGACAAAGGCAACTGGGCATATTTTTGGAGTCATTTCGGTGGTAAACAAACTCATAGTAGGGCGAATTATCCTGGTAGTAAAGCTTGGGGGGGACGCCGCTGGAAAAAACAGCAATGCAAGTTTGAGAGGAGCGCCCCCGACAAATCTTGCGAGAATCACGACTTGCTTTATGGCAACGACATCACAAACATTAACAACATATGAAACACACGGCCGCTCTGTAAACACGAAGACACTTGCGCGCATTTCAGACGTGATAGGCTACTCGACGATGGAAAAAGCAAAGAAAACGCGGTCGAAAGAGACTAGGAAAAGGAAAAGAGAATCTGACCGCATGAGGAACCGGAGAAGAGTCACACTCGGTCAGGCTTTCACTCGTTGGCGCGAGCTAAAAAGCAGCACTAGATGCAACAGCGATGCTGACCTGCCGATCTTGACTAGTAAATACATCTCATTCGTAAACTTGTTTGCGTTCTATGTTGTATGTTGTTGCGCTTGCTTGTAGTACGTCATTTTTTACGATGTTGTTCATTCATCCATTATATCAGACGACGCTGTTGACGTTGATTCCTGCGATTATCATGAGAACAGTTGTCGATATCTCACATAATTATCAGGACATAAATAGAAGTTGTAAATAGTGTAAACGAGCACAATTTGCAAACTATTATGATAAATTGCAATAATCATGTCTAATGACATGCTAACGGCCAATGTTATGAAATAATGTGACGCACATTTAACTTTATTGATGTCATCTGGCATTTTGTAATGTTTACATTACAATCAAAAAACACATTAAATTATACACTAGGCCTTTTTATCTTTTTTGATCAGATTGTCTACAACTTCAGGTTCTATGAGGGCGGATTGAAGAATATTACATATGATGTTTTGGGTGGGGCCGGGTTTAAAGCCATTTTTCGAGAGGTGAAAAATGGCTTCGTCGAGAGGTGGGAGTGGACCTGCAACGGCGGAATTTGGGGTGTGGTCCAGGCTCGCTGAAGGCCTGTTGCTGCGCCTCGATGGGCGAAGCGAGCTGGATCTTGTGCGGGAGGACGACGGTGGTGTCTGGAGAGGCGACTTTTGGGCCCTGCGGGCTTTGTTCTGCCTGTGAGCCGTCTTGGGAGTTGGTGTTGCCTTTGGAGAGAGGTTGGCTGACTGTAAGGTAACATACAGATTATACAGCTCCACTTTATTCATTTTTCGCAAAGCCTGTACCTCCGAATTACCCAGCACTTGCCCGAAAGGTGGGATCGTCGGGCCGGCCGAGCGGTAGAAGGAGGCCGGGGAGGAAGATGGAAGAACCAACAAACAAGAAAATATTACCGTATGGCAAGCAACATCTTCTTCTGTCGTCCAGCCACATCATCGTATCCCTTTCCACATCCGTAAAAAAAAAGTGGAGAAGGAACTGCAGCTCCTTGAAGATCAAGGCATCATAGAAAAAGTGGAAGGTTCAACAACATTAGTCTCACCCATCGTAGCAATGCCCAAGCCCAAAAACCCAGAGAGGATACGCATTTGCGATGACATGCGTTTGCCAAACCAAGCTGTACTCAGAGAGAGACACATTTCACCAACGGTAGATGACATCATCCACAATCTCAATGGAGCAGTCATGTTCTCTAAACTGGACCTCAACTCAGGTTATCCCCAGCTTGAACTAGCATCTGAGTCCAGATACATCACAACATTTTCAACCCATGTTGGACTGAGAAGATATACAAGGCTCATATTTGGTATATCATCGGCAGCTGAAGTCTTTTAAAAACCATCCAACAGGTCCCTGGAGTCAGAAATTTCAGTGATGACATTCTGGTGTATGGCACCACAGCAAATGCCCACAACAGATCGCTTGAAGCAGTGTTTAAACAATTGCATGAAAATAACTTAACTATCAACAAGGACTAGGGTTGGGAACCAAGAATCGATTCATATCCAGAACCGTTAGTGTTTTTAGAAAATACCGGAACCGGTAGGTCGGTTCCGAAAACGTTTCTAGTGCGATGTGTGGGCGAGGTGCTGGAAGCTTATCCTTTAATAGAATCTGAATATTCTCATGAATATTAAAATAGTAATAAATACACTGAAAAGCTCTCGCGCTACTCTTATACGTTTTGCGTCAGATATCAAGGCAGAGAGAGTATAAAGACAGTAGAGCTGCATGATTAATCTTTAAAAGATCTTGATTCAAACATCCACACGATCTTATTCCTAAATGACAAAAACTTCACACCGGAACATTCAAATCTGGTTGTGCTGTCGCTGACCCAGAAAGAGCAGTTGCCAATATTGAAACAGCTTTACTTTCAGTATTTTCAACCACACAGTATCAATATTTCTGTGTTACAAATATTAAAATGATCACAGAAGTACTAAGATAAAAGTTTATATTTCTAGTATAAACACTGATAGAGTAAAATAGAGTAAATCACCTTTTGAAAGCCTTTTTTCAAACCGTTTTTTTTTTCTTTCTTATCCTGAATCACTACGGTAAGCATGTAATAAGCGTTTATACTTGGACTACTTTACACCGGTCAGGTCGGCACCGCTGCGGAGTATCCCAATACCTGCGTGACTCGTCATAGACATACTGTATGCAGAGAGCAGTAGCTCCGGCTACAATGTTCTTTCGCAATATGCATCCAGTTCTGTTTATTAACCGATAGAGCGCCGATTCATCCAGCAATGAAATAAGTGAAGTCTTTATGAATCAATCAATCATTCATCCATCCATCCATCCATCCATCCATCCATCCATCCATCCATCCATCCATCCATCCATCCATCTTCTTCTGCTTATCCGGGGCCGGGTCGCTGGTGCAGCAGTCTAAGCAGAGATGCCCAGACTTCCCTCTCCCTAGACACTTCCTCCAGCTCTTCCGGGGGGACTACAAGGCGTTCCCAGGCCAGCCGGAAGACATAGTCCCTCCAGTGTGTCCTAGGTCTTCCCCGGGGTCTCCTCCCGGTGGGACGCGCCCAGAACACCTTCCCAAGAAGGCGTTCAGGAGGCATCCGGAACAGATGCCCGAGCCACCTCAGCTGACCCCTCTCGATGTGGAGGAGCAGCGACTCTACTCTGAGCTCTTCACGAGTGACCGAGCTTCTCACCCTATCTCTAAGGGATCGCCCAGCCACACTGCGGAGAAAGCTCATTTCGGCCGCCTGTATCCGGGATCTTGTCCTTTCAATCAGTGTTGTATAAAGTACTAGAAAGCAATACTTGAGTAAAAGTACAAGTATGGTAGAAAAAGACTTTGGTAGAAGTAAAAGTTACCTTTTAGAATATTACTCAAGTAAAAGTCTTAAAGTATCTGATTTATACTGTACTTAAGTATGAAAAGTAATTTTCTGATATTTAATGTACTTAAGTATTTTAAGTAAAAGTAAAAATTTTTTTTTTTTTTTTAAGCAAGCGGTTAACTTTGATTGTGAACTTTATTGTGGATTTCTTATACCAGACTATTAACTGGTACAACCTGCTGTTGTTTGTGTTTTGTAGCCTGTAACCTACTGTACTTGTGTTATCGTTTATCTCGCACTGCATGTAGGCCTACTTTAAAGCTGCAGTCCGTCGTTTTTCCTCTTTGTCGCCATCTCTGTTAGAAATCTGCAATTGCAGTTATTCGCGGAATTATTAACTGTGCGTGGGTAGTAAATCGGCATGAAACAGCGCCTCTGATCGCGTTTTGTTTTATGGATTATTAATTTCAAACAGGTAATAAAGTTGAACGAAGTTAAGCTTAAACTATATATATTTTATAAATAATACATCGTTTTGTAGCAGGTGTTTCTCAGTATATACTCTGAGTTTATCTGAACTATTACAGACCTGATCTTGTAAGCGTTGGAAGACCTACAATAAAGGCATATTTCTCCAAATTTCTCACGGATTAGTTGTTGTTGACATTCTATAGAACTGTTCGTTTCTCACGAATGACTGAGATTAAGCTTTTTAAATGTGTATGATTGCTGTTTAAATACATATTTACAAATATATGCTTGTGTTTTTATTCTGTCTCCCAAAGTTGTCTGCATATTATTAAAATAGCCTTTATTGGCTGATAGCTCAAGACAACATACTTGGAGTTGCATGTTGTTGCATGCTTTGAATGTTGCTTTATAGCCTACTGAATCTTTTTGATACACAATCTTTACTTTATCATAAATTAAGGTTATCATAAATTATAAGCTTCAGATGAATTAGTTGTTTTCTCTAGCAATGTTTTAGAACGTTGGTCAAATTAATTGATAATAATGACTCTAACCATTCATCATAAAACTTAGGCCTAAGTTACATCTTATCAGTTTAGTAATGTTATCATTCTTATGTAAGATTTTTTGTAAACAAGTGAACACAAAAACACACTGGTGTAGAAGGCATGGGTATACCAACAAATTAAGCAAAGATATGTTTATAAATACATATTTAAATAATATTGTAATTGTATTAGTCCTGTTGTAGTCATTTTGTCCTTGATCCCATGGTTTTCTCTTGTCTAACATTCTCATTTTTACAGATGAATATGACTAAAATATGTCATTTTCAGACACTTTATCTTACTACAAAAGTAATTTCAAGTTAATGATTGAATGCTTTAAAAACAATTCTATACATTTTACACAGAAATATGTTGAGGCAGATGCTTTTGTTTATCAAATGGATAGGTAGATAACTTTGTGTATAGCCTATTGTTTTATATTATACAAATGGTTTCTATGCTCTTCTTTAAATGAAAATACTTTTTAATCATATGTCCATGACCCACCACACCTGAGAAACTTCTTTTCTGACCTGCATTTCTATGCAATTTACTATTGTACACAGCTCTGGCCAATAAATGATTGGTTCCTTACATATAGTTTTGTGAAGCATTCAACATCCAATTAACTGGTGATGTTTTAAAAGAATAACGAGTCTCAACCACAATTCATATAAATAAACCTACCCATCTTTGTTGAATTTGTCATTTTGGCTGTCAATACTGTAGATAAGGAAATGTTTTACACCTTGTATGGATGGAAAAAATCTGGAAAGTTTCCTCATGGTGTTTCTAAAACATGCAAAATATGTCCTTCTCAGAAGGGCACAGAACTTCACAATCAGAGGTGAGTTAAGTAACACTTAGTGATTTATCCGATATATTCTCTTCATGATCAAAACGTTCTACTTTTAGATGAGGTCTTATACTATATTATACAGTGATGTTTTTATTTGCCCTAGGTGCCAATGCCCTTAATTTAGTACTCCCACCCACAGCATGATATCAATGAAAGAAAATTTTAAATGTGACAGTGGCAAATAAAAACAAAATTAAATTAATCCATTTTTTACCGTTTTGTCTGTTTTATTACAAATTAAGCGCACTTACCTTTGGATACATATTGTTTTAAATTATAGCCTAAAATATAAAAATATAAAAAAACGTCCTTGTTTTTGATTGCTGTTCATGCACAGAGCATTGAGCACAGAGTAAGGAACTTCTCTCACAGACTCCTGGAAAACATGTTCAACCACAACTTCCTATATAGTCTATAGCCTATGGGTAAATATGTAAAGCTCAGTTTGAATTTAGAGCTACATTCATGGAGCAAATCCTGACCCATCATATGGTAACCATTTTGTCACCAAACTTGGCTGTTACTACTGAGGTCAGAAAAGAGAAATAGGCTATTACTACAGCAGGAAATGCAAATTATAAACTACTATCAAAACTACAAATTGCACAAACTAAGTAGGCTATAACATTACTTTAGTTGGACCTTGCTTTGTATCAATACAATTTAAATAATTATCACTTGATTCGACCAACGTTCTAAAGCATTACTAGAGAAAACAACTGTTAAAGCAACTGAAACTTAACATTTATGATAACCTTTGACAGTTGTGTATCAAAAAGATTTTCAGTTGAGTGTAAAGCAGCATTCAAAGCATGCAACATGCAACTCCAAATAGCTTGTAAAACTATAATTAAAAGGCTATTTTAATAATAGTCTATACAGACAACTTTGGGAGACAAACACGGATATATGTGTAAATATTTATTTAAAAATGCAATAATACACATTTAAAAAGCTTTGTCATTCGTGAGAAACGAACAGTTAGGAGTACTAGTTTAGGGCAAAACGCGATCAGAGGCGCTCACGCTAATAATTTCTGTTCCACTCGCTTGTATTGGTCACCCCGCCCCCGCGATGGTCTCGTGAATATTCATGATAGCTCCACCCATTGGAACCAAATATTTCAGGAACCGAATATATTGTAGCACCGGACTGCAGCTTTAAGTTAGCTGCTCTACTAAGAAAAAATCAGTCTGCAATAGTGCACTGTTCTGTACAGCCTTATAATTCATTGTATTTTTCAAAAATATAATTTTATATTCAGTGCAATAGCCGTACACAGGGTTTTATAAATACAGAGGTCCCAAAAGTGATCTTGCTAGGGCGTTCGGGGGCATATTATTTTTCCATTGTCATTGGCAAAAAACATATGTATA
The DNA here is from genome assembly GCF_949152265.1 of Phoxinus phoxinus. Lineage (NCBI taxonomy): Eukaryota > Metazoa > Chordata > Actinopteri > Cypriniformes > Leuciscidae > Phoxinus > Phoxinus phoxinus. The sequence continues at coordinate 34,666,976 of NC_136878.1, read as the reverse complement.
TCTGTGTTAAATAGGAATCCATTGTAATAAAGTTATTCTCATTCTGGGCACAGTATGCAAAAGGCTATTGCTCTACCTGCTCCCCTCTGTCATCTCCATCTCTCGTTCTTCTTCTCTCAGTCTCTTTATCTTTACCTGTAAATCTCCCCTTACCGAAGATGAGCTTTGCAAACTGATTATTTATGTCGGTCGTTTAAAACTTCTATCGTAAATCAGCGGTTTAGTTTAGCCACTTGCATCTTATCTCGTAAAGCGTCGCGTTTGGGATTCGCGCGCGGCCGCGGCTCGCGCTTCCACGGGTTCAGTTGTGCATCCTCCTCCATGGCAACAAACAAGCTTTACGCTGAAATAGAGCGTGCGTCATGCAATCTAGGAGCAGTGATTCGCCAAACCTCAAACCCACATTTCTTTTGATTTTATTTTGTAGTAACGAGTAACGAAGATGCTTAGTGGAAATTTAGCGGAGTAAAAGTATACATTTTATCTAGGAAATGTAGTGAAGTAAAAGTAAAAGTTGGCATAAATTTAAATAGCGAAGTAAAGTACAGATACGTGAAATTTCTACTTAAGTACAGTAACGAAGTATTTGTACTCCGTTACATTACAACACTGCTTTCAATCATGACCCAAAGCTCATGACCATAGGTGAGAGTAGGAACGTAGATTGACCGGTAAATTGAGAGCTTCGCCTTGCGGCTTAGCTCTTTCTTCACCGCGACAGACCGGTACATCGACCGCATTACTGCGGAAGCTGCACCGATCCGTCTATCAATCTCCCGTTCCATCCTTCCCTCACTCGTGAACAAGACCCCAAGATATTTGAACTCCTCCACTTGAGGCAGGAACTCTCCACCAACCTGAAGTGAGCCAGCCACCCTTTTCCGACTGAGGACCATGGCCTCGGATTTGGAGGTGCTGATTCTCATCCCAGCCGCTTCACACTCGGCTGCAAACCTTCCCAGTGCATGCTGAAGGTCCTGGTCTGAAGGGGCCAACACGACAACATCATCCGCAAAGAGCTGAGACGAAATCATGTGGTCCTCCCAATCACCCCCCCCCCAGGTGTCACTGTCACTGCCCACGTGGGCGTTGAAGTCCCTCAGTAGAACGACAGAGTCCCCAGTCGGAGCACTTTCCAGCACCCCTCCCAGAGACACCAAGAAGGCCGGGGTACTCTACACTGCCGTTTGGCCCATAGGCACACACGACAGTGAGAGACCTATCCCCAACCCGTAGGCGCAGGGAAAAGACCCTCTCGTTCACCGGGGTAAACTCCAACACATGGCGGCTGAGCTGGGGGGCTATAAGCAAACCCACACCAGCCCGCCGCCTCTCACCATGGGCAACTCCAGAGTGGTGAAGAGTCCATCCTCTCTCAAGAAAGGTGGTTCCAGAGCCCAAGCCGTGCATAGAGGTGATCCCGACTATGTCAGAACCTCTCAACCTCCCGCACAATCTCAGGCTCCTTCCCTGTCAGCGAGGTGATGTTCCACGTCCCCAGAGCTAGTTTCCGTGTCCAGGGATCAGGTTGTCGAGGCCCCCGCCTTCGACTGCCGCCCGATCCTCTAAGCACCGGCCCCTTACGGTCCCTCTTGCAGGTGGTGAGCCCACGGGAAGGCGGCCCCACGTCGCTCCTTCGGGCTGAGCCCGGCCGGACCCCGTGGGGGGAGGCCCGGCCACCAGGTGCTCGCATACGAGCCCCAACCCCGGGCCTGGCTCCAGGGTAGGGCCCCGGCTGCGCCATACCGGGGGGACGTCACGGTCCTTGTTGTGGTGTACATCATAAAGGTTTTTTTTAACCGCTCTTAGTCTGACCCGTCGCCTAGGACCTGTTTGCCTTGGGAGACCCTACCAGGGGCATATAGCCCCAGACAACATAGCTCCTAGGGTCATTCGGGTACTCAAACCCCTCCACCACGTTAAGGTGGCAGTTCAAGGAGGGGTCAACAAACAATGATTGCTCAATCATTCAATCAAACCGATTTAAAAAATATTCTGTTTCACCTGTCTGGATCTTACATCGAGTTCAAGCATATTCTACCCTTTCTGAGAAGGTATTCTCCACTGCTGGAGATACTTGGAATATCATAGTTCGCTTCATTAATCGCAAAAGCAAAGTGGGATTGCTCAAAGAAGCTAAACAACTGTCTGGAACCGGAGTGTACATAAATGAACATTTGACTAAAAAGAATGCTGATATAGGACTAGGAATTGTAAAGTTATGATTCGCCAAATTGGTCCTCCAGAATCCGCAAAAGTCATATGGATAAAAGAACTTCAGGATTTGGATCCATACAGGAATTAAAAATCCAAAGCGGTTCATCACATGAAACTGTCTCGGTAATCAATTGATGAACGTGACAATAAAGACTACTAAACATGACTGAACTGTTAAAAAACTCCACTCGTATTACAGAAGAAACAGATGACATGGGCAACGATCAATTCGAATCATTCAACAGCGCTGCGATGAATGATATACGCAACATGAACTGCTTTGAGTTTACTGATCACAAAAATTACGATATGGAGAATGAAATAGATCCAGAGAACCACTTTTATACAAACAATTCCCACTGCGAGTATTATACGAACGAACAATTCAAATCCAGTGTAAGAATGAACAATGCTTTATCAATAATACACTTCAACAGTCGAAGCCTGTATACTAACTTTGAAGAAATTAAGGACTACTTAAGACAATTTCCTAACTTTCATATTATTGCCATATCAGAGACTTGGCTAAATGTGAATAGAGAATGTGACACCAAACTCGATGGGTATGATTTATTTAATGTGAATAGAACTAACAAAAAAGGAGGTGGTGTAGCTTTATATGTAAGTAGGGGGTTTAACTGTAAATTAGTAAAAAAAATGTCAACTAAAATAGATAACATGATGGAATGTGTTACAGTGGAAATAAATGTAAAAAAATCGGAAAAGATCCTGGTAAGCTGTATATATAGGACTCCAGGGTCATGTATTGATACATTTAACAACAAAATTATGGAAATGTTTGATATGTCAAAGGTAACCTTTGTTTGTGGAGACTTTAACATTGATCTATTGAATGTGCACAAATTACAAAAGCACAGAGATTTTATAGATACTATGTTTAGTTTAGGTCTTTTTCCCACTATCACAAAACCATCAAGAATCACAGCCAATAGTTCCATATTAATTGACAATATCTTTACAAATGCAGTTGACAGCAGAATAGAAAGTGGCCTCCTTATAAACGATATAAGTGATCACCTGTCTTTAGTACACTGCAACATTTTTTTCAGAATCAAAATACAGAGAAACAAGGAGCATATAGTCTAAAACGACTCAAAACCGCAGTATCTATAAAAGCCTTTAAACAAGAATTAAATATTCAGACTTGGAATGAAGTCTACTTAACTAATGATCCAAATGAATCCTATGATAAATTCTTGTCTATTTTTATCCACCTATTCAACAAACATTGTCCTATGCGCATGCAAAAGCAGTCAAAGTATGAAGCCAAACCCTGGATCACCAAAGGACTTCAAAATGCATGTAACAAGAAAAATCTTCTATATGTTTTTCCGGACAACATGAAAATAGCTAAGGTCATCCCCATCTACAAACATGGTGATAGCCATTTACTCTCAAATTATAGACCAATTTCCCTCCTTCCACAATTCTCAAAAATACTAGAAAAATTGTTTGAAATAAGACTAGTTTCATAAAAAAATATAAACTAATAAACGATCATCAATATGGCTTTCAAGCAAATCGATCCACAGAAATGGCAGTAATAGAGCTGGTAGAACAAATAACCTCTGCAATAGAAAATAAAAATTACTCAGTTGGAATTTTTATAGACTTGAAAAAAGCATTCGATACCATCGATCATAAAATACTGTTAAAAAAACTTGAAATATATGGAATCAGGGGCGTTGCACAAAGATGGATTAGTGACTATCTCAGGAATAGATTTCAGTTTGTGCAATTCACCAACGGCAGGTCTAAGCTACAGAGGGCTACTTGTGGGGTTCCACAAGGATCAGTCCTTGGACCAAAGCTATTTTTACTATATATCAATGACATTTGTAACGTGTCTACCCAATTAAATTGTGTTTTATTTGCAGATGATACAACTTTATTTTGTTCCAATCAAAATTTGGGACAGCTTCTGGACACAGTGGAAGCAGAAATGAAAACATTAAAAAAATGGTTTGATGTTAATAAATTGTCATTAAATATAAATAAAACTAAATTTATTTTATTTAGTAATAAACAAATAAATACAAACATCCAGATTAGAATTGATAAGTTTGAACTAGAAAGGGTAAATGAAATTAAATTTTTAGGCGTCATCATTGACCACAAAATCAGTTGGAAATCCCACATAACCTATATAAAATCAAAAATTTCTAAAACTCTGGCTATTCTGTCTAAAACAAAACACATTCTTGATTCAAAGGCCCTAAACATACTGTACCAGTCTCTAATAGTGCCAGATGTCACGGGGTGACTTTTCCTGGTGCGGAACCATAGTGGCAGAGATTTGTTCCGCCCGGATCAAACACCACCACTTCCTGTTTCCCTTCCCAGCTCCAAAATCAGGGTTAATCGGCGGCAGGTGCACCAATGAACAGCGCGAACAACGGTCGCGCACCACCGCGGCTGTTGGTTCCAGCCGTCGCGGCGAGAGGATCTGGGCATCTGGGCAAAACACGAAGGACAATACTTGGTTAATATTGTGGACTGAGCGAACAAGGATCCGGAGAACTGCGAAGAGAAAGGAAGAGACGGGGTTGAGTATAATACAGACCGTGTTTTGCATTGTGATTCAAGTGTCAAGTGTGTGTTCGCTGTTGAGAGGTTACCTGCAGGACAGCTTCCCGGAAGTGCCGATAACCGAATCCCTTTGGGAGAGAGAGAGAACTGCGGCCAGGACCCGAGCCGAGCGCTGCAAGAGAGCACAAGACGAGCATACAGGTTGATCCATGTGTGAATACCCTGAGAAACCTATGCAGTAACAAATTCATCGAAAGTGTATCATCTGTGAGCTATGTGTAGTTGGATCTGGGAACACGAGTGGCCCCACTGTGGAAAGTGAGCGTGGGAGAGCCAGAGGTGGTGGACAGGAAGGACGCCGGGGTGGTGTGGCAGCGACGTCTCTCTTGCTGGTCCTTTGCTAGAACAGCGCTTCAGCGATCCCCCCGAGGTAAACGACGTAGGGAAAAGTGGTCTCTGGACCTTAAGTGCACTTGGATTACGTGTGAAGTGCCGTGGGTGAGTCAGTGTCTTGACTTTGAAAGTGTACACTTGAAGTTTGCCGTGTTGTGTGCGTGTTGTCACAAAGACCACTTTCCAGACCGGCTCCCTCTCTGGGGAGGATAGGATCCTGAAGTTGGCGGAGCAGCTGGCCCATATATTTATGCCGTGAACATCACACCACTCTCTGTCTCTATAAACTCCTATGATCAGAGCCAAGTAAGAACCCCTTGAGCAACTGTATTAATACGTTAGCTGTGTTGGAGGAACTTGTGTGTGTGTGTGCAGTGCCGGAGTGGAGAAGAGGGGAACGCTCCCGCATGCTCCGAGCAGACGCGTCCCGGGCGGATACACTTACCTGTGTGGAGTCGCCTGGAGAAGCGCTCGATCCAGCACCGCCGCCGTGTTCAAGCCCCTGAGCCATCGCTATCACCGAGCCTGAGACGAAGAGAGAAACGGACGCATCGCGCCTACGAAGTTTGTGAGTGAGACCCATTGAGCGAAGTTATACTTACCTGTGTACCAACCGAAAGACCCAGAGTTGACCCAGATCCAGCGGATGTCCTGGAGGTGCTTGCCTTTATATTGCCGGACCACCAACCCACCCCTCAAGGAAGCCGCCGAACCCCGCCCGAGACTAGAGTTAACCCTGTCACCCCTGACCCCAGTACTTCCCTGCTGTGTCTTTGTGCCCAGGAGAAAAGAGCGCGCTGTGGCGTGACTGTTCGTGAGGTGCTTACCTTTATACCGCCGGACCACCGACCCATCCCTCAAGGAAACCGCTGAACCACGCCCGAGACAAGAGGTGCGACCTGGGAAAGAGAAGGAGAGGCGAGTAAGCAAGCAGAAGGACAATAGGGCCAAATATTGAGACAAAGGACGAGACAACTCATCTGAGGTTCCCTCGTGCCTGGGAGAAGGAGCGAGCCGTGGCGTGGACGCCCTGAAGGTTCGACCTAGGAAAGAGAAGGAGAGGCGAGTAAGCAAACCGAAGGACATCAGAGCCAGACATTGAGTCGAAGAACGAGGCGACTTATCTGAGGTTCCCCTGTGACGGAGACAGCGGGCTCCGAGGCGGCGTCCTCACCCTCCAGTCCCCCCCTGGATTTTAGCCCCCTTCACTCCCCCCTCCCCCGATTTTAAGTAGATAAATAAAGAGTTGTCTTTTAAAATTTCATTCCAGTGTCCTCGTTGTGTCTGGTCGTTTGGGGTATCCCTGGGAACCTCCCCGAGGTGGAAACTAAGGGAGGAGCGGTACTCACGCGGTCCGCTCCGACCTGTGACACATACATGACTTATTGCGTAGAGATCTGGGGAAATACATACAAAACAATAATAAAACCAATTGTTAGTCTGCAAAAACGTGCCACACGAATTATAAATAAAACAGATTATTATCAGCCAACAAACAAGTTATTTATGAATTCCAACCTATTAAAATTTAATGACTTAGTGGAATTCAAAATAGCCAAAATAATGTTTAAAATAATAAATAATAAATTTCCAGACTGTGTCCAGAACCTGTTTCAGATGAGATCTACTTCTTATGATCTCAGAGGAACACTTTATGTTCAGTAAACCACAAATCAGAACCAATGTCAAACAGAGATGTCTGTCTGTTCAAGGGGTTAAACTGTGGGTTAGTCTCGATGATGAACTAAAAACATGTAAATCCATTAGTAGTTTTAAGAAATTATTTAAAAAAAAAAAGATTACATTATACAAAGCTGAATGAATCTAGCTGCTTTTTCTTTAGTCATTGAATACAAGATGATTTTGGGATGTGTTGTGTGCTAAATAAATATGTAAAAAGGATCGGCGCAATAAGCATAAGCTTCAGCCGACACCTTTTCGGTCGATCAAAAAAAAAAAAAATAATAATAATTATTTGAAATTTTGTTTTCATTGTAATTAAAATTTTGTTTTTATGTTTGTTTGTAAATTGTTTTTCTTTCTTTTTTTGTTTTTCTTTTGAAGTTGACCGAAATAAACTTTAACTAACTAACTAACTAACTAACTAACTAACTAACAATAAGCTAGGAAAGGTCCCAAATTCTCCTAGAGAATGCAGACATTTTTATTTTCCTTTCAGAAAAATTAAGTTGAATTTGTTGACATTTGATGAGCTACTACTATCCTGAAAGAGAAACCAATTTCATTGTTGATGCCAGTCCTGTTGGCCTTGGCGCCATCTTGGCACAGAGAGAGAAAACCCCTAACCACTAACCGTATGTTGTTGCTTTCGCAAGCAGAGCCTTAACCTCAGTTGAACAGAGATACTCTCAGACAGAAAGAGAGGCTCTTGTGTCACGGGGTGATGGGCAAAGAGGAACTACTTGTTCGGGAAATTCCGTGTGGGAACAGTTTCAGTGGGACACCGGGCCGGTTCCGGTTTTCCCGCTGGTGAATGAGAAGATGAGCGTCAGCTGTGCGAGAGGAGGAAAGTTGACAGTGATTGGGACACGTATCCACTATGTGGATTATAAAAAAGGGCATTCTGGCGTGAAGAGGACGTGACACGGAGCAGAAGGAAGGAATAACACGGCGTGCAGGCGGAACTTTATTCTCAGCGTCTCGGGGAAACTGGAAAATGGATCTATAAAGTGAAAGCGAATGGGATTGAAGAGTGGCTGAGCATCCACATCATCTGTGCAGCAGTTAAGTGCCTCTTTGATATTCTTTATCGAAGCCCCTTTATCTTCACTATTCGTTTGAGTGCATCAGCCAGTGGACAGTGGCTCCAAATTAGTCAAGATATTGACTGAAACCTCTTGTAGTATATTTCTCACAGCTCTGGTTATTCAGATCTACCCATGGGAGAGGACGCTGGCTAGGACCGCGAGTGGGAGCCTTATTCACTGTGAGTTGTTGTGGGCTGCAGTGCTTAGTGTGAAGTGAACATGTGTGATTCCGAAGTGACTTACTGCATGCACAAGTGTGGTTGTATAATTCTGCTTTCACCCGATCGGTGAAGCTTGAGCTGAGGAGAGCTTTCTAACCATTGTTTAACCAGCGTGTATTGTACAGGAACTGTTGTAAAGACCTGACTATCGCATATCTTTCTACTTACCACGGTCTGTTCTACGATCTGCTGCTGAACGCTCTGAAGGATGCGTTTGCTTTGAAGGAAAGCCGCCGTGTGGAGGGCCATCAACATTGTCTGTCTCATTATCTGTTGCCGTCTGCTTTGGAAAAGGAGCCGCTGCGTGGATGTCTCTTACCACCGTCTGGTTCATGGTCTGTCGCTGTTTGCTTTGAAGGAAAGCCGCTGTGTGGAGGACTCTTACCCTTGTCTGTTCGATTATCTGCTCTGGAGAGAACCGCTGTGTGGAGGCCCTTATCATTGTCTGTTCCATTATCTGCTTCTGTCTGCTTTGGAAAAGGAGCTGCTGTGTGGATGTCTCTTACCACCGTCTGGTCCATGATCTGCAGATGTCTGCTCTGAGGGAAAGCCACTGAGTGGAGGTCTCTTACCCTTGTCTGTTCCATTATCTTCTGCTGACCGCCCTGGAGAGAACCCGTTGTGTGGGGACTATCTACCACCGTTTGTACGATTACCTGCCGGGCCTGTTCGAAGAGGAACCGTTGTGTTCGATCCCTTACCATCGCCTGTATAGATACTTATCCTTCACTGTCCTGGAGAGGAACCATGTTGTGGAGATCTTGGTACTGTCTGTCCATCCCCTATCGTCGTCTGTTCAGAAGAGGAACCGCTGGGGGAATCCTTTGCCATTGTCTCTGCAGATACTGACCATTGGCTGTTCTGTAGAGGAACCACGATACCTATCACTGACTGTTCTGGAGAGGGGCCGCCGAGTCCGTATCGTTGCCTGTTCAGAGGAAGACCTACTACTGTGGGACCCCCCCCCCTTACCATCGCCTAGACGGATACTTACCAGTCTGTCCGACGAGAAACGAACGCGCCGACTTCCCTTTCTGTTGCCCGCTGGGGTGCGACTGTTGCACTAAAGGTTCCCACCGCTGCTGGACAGAGGAAAATAGAGTCGGAACCCTTCCATCACGTGCTCTATTAATTAGGATTTTAATTCAATAAAACTGAACTTTTTATTTCTTACCTTGTTGTCCGTCTGTGGTGTCTCTGGGTAAACTCCTCGAGGTGGTACATTCGGGAGGGGCTCGCCCCGGCCTGTGACACTTGCTATCGTCTGGAGCTGTGAACACTTCCATCTGCATCTCTATGGTTCTGAATTCAACATGATCACAGACCACATACCTTTAGAGCTAATCTTCAACAACCCTAAATCCAAACCGCCAGCACGAATTGAGAGATGGGCTCTCAGACTCCAGCCTTCCAAGCACAAGGTAATTTACAAAGCAGGGAAGACAAATCTGGCTGACTATATGTCTCGCCACTCACTGCAACTCCACAAGTCCTCCGTGATGGAAACTGCATGACACAGAAATGCACGTCAACTTTATCGCCACTAATGCAGTCCTTAAAGCCATGACACTGGAGGAAGTAAAGACTGCAACAAGCAAAGGATTGCCTTCTTTAGCACATTATCGACATTCTTCATGCTGGTCAATGGTACAGACTGAATGACCATTTCACCACAGAGCCTGATCTAAAACCATTCTACAATGTCAGAGAAGAATTTACTGTCCTGGATGACAGGAGTATACTTCTGAGAGGACACTGCATAATCATGCCAAGGGCCCTGCAACACAGAGCATTTGAACTCGCACATGAAGGCCACCAGGGTTTAGTAAAAACAAAACAACTGCTGAGAGAAAGGGTCTGGTTCCCTGGAATAGACAAACAGGCAGATCAGCCTGCATTCCCTGTCAAGTATCAACTGCGTACAACAAACATCAACCGCTACAGATGTTAGAGTAGTGTTAGAGTAGAGCGAAGGTCCATGGCAGAATGTCTCTGTTGACTTTTGCAGCCCATTCCCCTCCGGCAACTATCTACTTAGTTGTTTTGGATTAATATTCCAGATTCCCCTTTGTGGAGATAACACCATCAACATCTGCACATAAAGTCATTCCATTGTTATGTTGGACAAAATATTCTCCACAGCAGGCATTCCTAAAATAATTAAATCTGACAACGGCCCCCCGTTCTCCAGTCAAAACCATGTGAACTTCACATCTCACCTGGGTATTCACCATCGGAAGATCACCCCCTACTGGCCTCAAGCCAATGGTGAGGTTGAGAGATTCATGAGAACCCTCAAGAAAGCAACATCAACTGCCACTGTTGAAGGAAAATCATGGAAACAAGAGCTCCACAAATTTCTGAGAAATTATGTTTTACTTGTTCAGTTATAATTCTGGCTAAAATTCAAGATTCCAAGATTCAACACCCAAGGACGACTTCCTGGAAAACAGCCAGGGAAACCAGGTCAGCATATTACAGCCTCCGATAACACCAGAACAACAACAGCCCCTCTCACCACGCTATCTCTATCTCCACCATCTCCACTTCTGGGCTTCTCAGAGAAAATGGGAAAACTGGTGTACGCTGGAACCAAACTATCCCACCCTTTTGCAAGCCCCCAGATATCGGCAGTTTTAACCAAAAAACGGCAGGCCCTACAACCACCAAAGCCTGCTGGCCCCGCTCACCCTCCCCCTCCTCCTGCAAGAGTTCTTCTGGCTCTGCCACAACGACAGGTCTCACACCCTACTAGTTGCGACGGCTGCCACTTGAAAACAAAGAATGGCGGCTGCGGATGGAGAACAGCGGTCTTTCGAATCGGCTTTGGCCGCGACTCTGGTGGACTTGGAGTTAAGTTTTTCTTTAAGAAAAGAGCAAAGAACGGCACTTAAGTCATTCTTGAAAAAGGAAGAAGTGTTCGGAGTTTTGCTGGACCGGATCTTTGCCGCTCTGACTAGGTCACCTTCTTCGTTGCTCTGGTTGGTTGTAGCGCTATCCTATTGCGTGCAGAGGGATTTTGAGAAACAACCGTTTATCCCGCCCCTCGGATTAAGCCGCGTCTATGGAGAGTTGCCAGACTAAACATCTTGATGTAAATCTGGCTTGCCAGGCTATTAAAACACAGCATGCCACTGGAAACGTGCTCAAAAGAAGTGCATCCACTATACATATTTATATTCAAATGAATAGGGGATTATCACGCTGATACGTAGTACTTCCACATTCAGTGATCTTTGTGCACTGCCACTTCCGGTGAATCACTCATCACTCTGGCGAACCCATGATGGACGACCCTAAGTTTATTTATACTGCATCCCTGGTAAATTTACCCAAAATTACTTTTACTGACGTACATCGAGTAACTGAACAAGTGCTGTTTGTTTGATTGACAAAGTGGAACAGAGCAGTGACATCTAGCCTTCGTTTCAGCCATTGTTGAACTGCGCCGGAAGTGGACATGCACAAAGTTGAAAAATCCCGCCCATGAAACCCGGAAGCGTGATAATCCCCTATAGCCTACCAAATATGGTAACCTCTGGATAATGATTTCATGACATTTCAGTGCTTAACTCCATTAATGAGAGTGGCATATTTAAATTGGTGCACATGCAACGTGTATATGCTAAATCAGGCCCCATTACATTTTCATTTATTAAATCTTCATTACATTTTCATTAAAGGAAATGATGGTATTAAATAATTCAAATTGAAGATGAAAAGTTTTCTTCTCAATGGTTTTATAAATGTTTTAATATAATATATATATATATATATATATATATATATATATATATATATATATATATATATATATATATAATTTTTTTTTTTTTTTTTTTTTTTTTGTAGTTATTATTATTATTATTATTGGGTTTGTATTATTTTCTTTTTTAAAGGGTTTAAAATACATTTTAATTCCATGCTGTCCAAATACTATAGGTGGCGGTAAAGACCAACTGCGGTATGTTATACGTCTTACAAACTACTGAAGAAGAAGAATGTCAAACGAGTGCTGCGGGAAACGTGAACACCTTAAATCGGTAAATATCTGTAAAGGCTGCACGTTAAATCTTTATATATATATTTATATATATATATATATATATATATATATATATATATATATATATATATATATATATATATATATATATATATATATATATTCAGCAGATTTTCGGTCAGTTTCGGTCTTGCTTTTAGAATCGGCCATCGAATCGTCTCGAAGTTTTTGTTTCAGATACAATGTCCAGATGTTGATTTTATTGGTCGGTTTATTTCAGGTAGTTTAGATAATTTAATATAATTGTCCAGTGCTTCTCAAACCTCCCCCATCACTGCACATTTTGTACAGTCCACTCACCAGCTCATTAGAGCAAATTAAAAAAGATGCAGTGGTGGAGACCCCAGGTCAGGACAGGTTTGAGAAGCACCGACCTTACTAGAGGACATAGGCCTAATATGAACACTAGTAGTTGTTAACTCCTGTAATTAATCTCCACATTACAATTTTGCTAGAGAAAACAGATACTAAAGACAAGTATACTAACGTCATATAATATAAATAATTACAAATCCCAATGAAAGTCTTTCAAAATTTAAAATCATTTACAGGTGTTATTATACAATGACAAAAGAAACGTGTTTTAGTTTTCAGGTACATTATGGACTCATCTCTGCTTTCTGTTGCTGAGCAGCTTTTGAAAGACCTTCAGAGAACTTACTCTGAGACAAATAAGGGTAAGTCTTAAGCTCAAGCTCACTGATATCAAGTCAGCTGGATGAAGCCATTGACTGATGAAACATATTAAGTTACAGAAACATTTGCAGTTCACTAGAAAACTAGTTAACATACATAGTACTACACAATAAGCTGATCACACACGCACAGTGTAAAGAAGTCTCTGATCACAATTGTACATAATGTGCATATATTGTGATTTTTTTTTTTCTAATATAATAATTTTCTTTACAAATGATAATATCAAAGTAAATTGTGTAACAAGTCGAGGGGATAATTTTCAGTTCATAATTACAAAACAAATATGAGTTTTTACAGTACTTGATAGTTATCATATAATATACTGTATTTAGTATGATAATTATGTGCTCAGGACGATTTGATATGGTTCCGAAGAGCAACTTGTGCTTCACTTTTGACCTAAAACATCTAGACCCTAAAATTTCAGTTTATTTCTAGGTAAAATATTTTCAGTGTGGTCTCAGACATAAACATAGCTTAGGCCTAATAATTAATATGTATCAAGTGGATAGTGAAGTTAGTGAACTTTAACAATAACATTTTGATTCTTTAGTTGAGAAGACAAGAGAGAAGCAATAGCTGCAATTTCTAATTCTGACACAGGGTAGCGCACTAATACCATGGTCTACCACACATCAATAATGTCCAGTTTGTCATGTTGGACATGGCACACAGCAATACTGTTAAAGGGATAGTTCACTTTAAAATTAAAATTCTGTCATCATTTACTCACCCTCAAGTTGTTTCAAACCTGTATTAATTTGTTTCTTCTGCTGAACACAAAGAAAGATATTTTGAAGAATGTCAGTAACCACACAGTAGTCTGTACCCATAGACTTCCATAGTAGGAAAAAAAAATACTATGGAAGTCAATGAGTACAGACTACTGTTTGGTTACTGACATTCTTCAAAATATCGTTCTTTGTGTTCAGCAGAAGAAATAAATTAATACAGGTTTGAAACAACTTGAGGGTGAGTAAATGATGACAGAATTTTAATTTTAAAGTGAACTATCCCTTTAAGTGTCACTTGTGCCATTGTTCCGAGGCATGTTTTCAGTCTCCTAAGAGCACTGAAACTTATTTCAGCCTCAGCTGATGAGACTGGGATGACAAGGGTCATCAACAAACCCAAACAGTCCTCTCATTTCAACAAGACCAAGCAATGTTGTGTTTTTATGTTTTATGGGGATGATTTTATACTGTACAAACTGTATTATATCCCCATACACCAGGGATAGGCAACTTTGGTCCTGGAGGGCCACTGTCTTGCAGAGTTTAGCTCCAACCAACATACCTGAACAAGGCAATCAATGTTTTCAGGATTACTAGATAGATACAGGCAGGTGAGGTTTTTATCAGGGCTGAAGCTAAACTCTGCAGGACAGTGGCCCTCCAGGATCGAAGTTGCCTATCCCTGCCATACACTAACCCTACCTATCCGGTCACGTTGGAAGTTACCGAGCTGGGGACTATTTTAACTGCATAATATCATTGCGCCTGCTGGACCCATGGTACGGCAGCACAGTTCCTTGATTATTACGCAGGAATGAGAGTATAGTTCCTAGTCATATTGGCCTAGAAAATCGCAACTTTTCATTTTATGTCGGTCTTAACTCTTCTGTAGTAACATCGTGTTCTTAGAACACGATGTTACTACAGAAGAGTTAAGTTTTAAATAGGAAAAATGTGAAAAAAAAGGGAATCGAAACTCTTTGGTCATTTTTTTTTTGAGAGAGATGCTAATGGTCTAATCAGATTCAATGATCTATGCTAAAAGCGCTACCGCCAGACCCGGAGATCGGCTGAATGGATTCGAAAACGGTAAAACTCAACTGTTTAACTATACAGGGGAATTGGAAAATGAGCCTATTTCCAAAAGAAGTGGAGTGTTCCTTTAATATAACATTCAAAATATATGGACTTCGGTTAAAATATTTCCTAAAGCATGCATCATGTTCCTCAAAACCTAATGACAATTTGAATCCATGTATTAAATGTGCCAGAATGTCAATAAGCTCATTAGAGTTTTTGTGAAACCCTTATGTGTGTGCAAACAAGCCCTTAATGCAGAACATCTGGATAAGAGTAATGACATTATTCTGCTGGAATTTTGATGTCAAGCAATGCCAGAAAACTATCTAGGGAGGATGATTAGAGAAGTAATGATCGCTGTAGTGTGTTTGAGATTGAGATGTCTTTTCAATTTGTATTTGTTTGGGTCTTTCTCCAGAGAACACTGGTGACCAAAATAAACAACCAAATTAGGATGTTTTGGATGACTGATAATTGCTTATTATTACTATGTTTAACATGTACTTAACTTAAGTAGTTATTTTTTTCCAGATGTTGTATTTCATTTACTCATGCACTGGCTGTCCAAAGTTTAGAATAATTAAGATTTTTAAAATGTTTTTGAAATAAATCTCTTATACTCACCAAGGTTTAATTTATTTGATCAAAAATATAGTTAACAGTAATATTGTGAAATATTATTAATGTATTTTAAATAGGGATGTTAAACGATTACAAACGATTACTCACGATTAATTGCATCCAAAATAAAAGTTTGTGTTTACATAATAAATGTTTGTGTACGGTGTATCATTATTTTGTATAAATACACACACATTCATGTATATATTTAAGAAAATGTGTTATTTATTAAATATTTATAATTTATATATAATATCAATTATATATAAATCTATATACAGTATACACATGCAAATATTTCTTAAATATATACAAGCATGTATTTAAATACTATACAAGTATTTAAATATATAAAATAATTATACACAGTACACATTTATTATGTAAACACAAACTTTTATTTTGGATGCGATTAATCGCAATTAATCGTTTAACAGCCCTAATTTTAAAATGTAATTTGTGACGGCAAAACTAAATTCTCAGCAGCCAATTCAGTCTTCAGTGTCACATGATTCTTCAGAAATCATTGTAATTTGCTGGTTTTTGCTGCTTAAAAATTTTGTGGAAACTATTTTTTTTTTCCGGATTCTTTGATGAATAGAAAGTTCAATGCACAGCATTTATTTGAAATGGAAATATTTTGTAACATACGAGTAAACATATTAATCAATTTAATACGTCCTTGAATTTTTATTGTCCCAAACATTTGAATGCTAGTTTTATAATGAAGTAGCACTTACTGTTTTCAACATTGATAATAACAAGAAATATTTCTTAAGAACCAAGTCGGCATATTAGAATAATTTCTGAAAAATCATGTGACGCTGCTGAAAATTCAGTTTTGCCATAAAAGGAATAAAAGACATTTTAAAATATATAAAATAAAAAACAGTTCTTTTAAGTTGTAATAATATTTCACAATATCACAGTTTTTATTGTATTTTATAACACATGCAGGCTTGGTGAGCAGAAGAGACTAATCTAAATTATTCCAAACTCTTGACCGCCAAGTGTATGTTGCTTTTGTGCTTTAAAATCATGCTTGGTGCTTTTACATTTCTCAGGTTTATAAAACTATAACCAATATATCTCTTTTTTTTCCCCTTTCGTATAGTACCAGATGACCTACTAATAGCGTAAGTAATTTTTTATTTTCTTCTTCCTCTTAAGTTACATTTACAATATTTAAAGGTTTGGCCTTAAACTACAGACTGGTAAATATTTTGGATGCTCTTGACCCGTTGAGTTGAGAAAGTTAAATTGTTGACCTTTGTTATTCCGCACTGAACACTGCAGAAACCAGCTCGTACCTCTTAAAAGGATACTTCAGCATTATTCTTTGTATCAGTAGAAAACCTGTAGTATTTTCAAATTACCGTGCTTCCCTCCCTCATATCCCCCTGAGACGAGAGATGTGTGTATTTTTGGCCAGAGGCTAGAAACTACAGCTAGTAGTAGGAGCTGTTCCATATGTTTTCAACCCGCCCATAGAGGGTGGGATCTCACTGCGTGTACAAATGTACAAATAGTGTCAGCCATCTCTTTCTGGAAGCTAAGCTAACAGGCTCTTGCTCTGTGGAGAAAGCTGAGTAGTAGGGGTTACCATCCTCTTTTTCCCGGACACATCATGGTCACAAGCCTCTCCAACTAAATTAAAACCTATTTTCTCAATTTACAAACAGGCAATACAAATTATGGACCGTAAACCTATGAGATGGCAACATTGTAATGTTTTAAGAAAGCATAAGCTTCTTGGCTTTGACAATTTTATTGATTTTAATTATCTCAAATTGGTTTATAAATGCATAAATAATCATGTTTCACCACTGTTTTCTAAATTAGTCCGTAGGCGTCAAAGCTCTCATAGGGCAAACACACGAGCCACTATCAGAGGTGACTGTCTAGTCCCAAAGTACAAGACCTCTTTTGGTCAGTCTGCTTTCTTTGCAAAGGGGCCAAAACTCTGGAATGCTTTACCTACTAATTTAAAACTAGAGACCGATGGCAATGCGTTTAACAGAGGACTTAAACAATGGCTAAAAACTAAACAACAGTGCTCGCATGAATAACTTACTACTAAGATTCTCTGATTATGATGCTTTTGCTTTATATTTATGTATGTAAATAAAATTTTTTTTTTTTCATCTGTAATCATATGGTATATTTTAGCAGTGTTGGGGAAGCTACTCTGAAACTGTAGTTTGACAAGCTACAAGCTACTCGTAAGTTAAAGTAGTTAAACTACAGTCAAGCTACCCTTTTGGAAAAGTAGTTAGCTACACTACAAGTTACTATCAAAAAGTAGCTAGCTACATTGAAACTACTTTGATTTTTTTGAACAACGTATATTATAAATAACTGAGGTGTCTGAGGAATGTTTTAAGTAAAATATTTAGTGTTTAAAACAATGCAATACAATTATGATTTCAAAGAGTATTGTTTTATTACACACTACACTCAAATATATCAGACTGTTTGTCAAAAGTGCAAAATTGCAACAAATATGAACTTGGACAAATAAGGCCATGGGTAATTAACATTAGTTGTTTCTCCATCCTCCAAATCTGCCGCCACGTCTTGCTCCATCATGGATAATATGGGTGTGTCAACCCACTTCTGTACGTCAGTGAACTGATTAAACAACAGGTGGCGGTAATGGCAAAAAATGGCTCTTTGAGGGGATCCGGATCTTGGCGATCTGTTTTTGGCTCTTTTTAAATATTTACCAGTAGTCAGTTTTAAGAAGCCAGCTTGGGGTCATATCAGTTTAGCCTGGAAATAATCACTGGGAGGAATGATGAGGTGAGATTTGTAGTCAAATAATTAAAACTCAGATATCACACACCAATATCTGAGTTTGAATTATTCTGAAATATTGATTATTACCTCATTTGTCATGTGTGGCCATAGGGTCGCACAACATCCCTCTGCTTAGACCGTGACATCACTATTTTGGATTTACCAAAGTCTGTGTAGGCCTATGTGTAAAGCTACGTTGACTATGTTATTCATACCTACTCACAAATAAACATCAAAAACAAAGCCGGCTGCAATGAATTTCTGTGCAAAACAGCTTTTACTACAAACACTTCCACACAAGAACATTATCACACAAGAACATTTTGATAGAAAACAAAAAATATTTAAAGTTTTAAATATATAGGCTACTGTAGATAAAATTAGAATAAATAAAATGGAACACAACTATCGTCACACAACACCCCTGCGCTGGGTGCGCCCCTCCCCCTATAACTGTTCTGTCTCGCGGAGGAGCTAATTTGTGTGCATCTGTGTGAAACACGCATAGGAAAAAAAGAACGGCTCCCCTCCAGCCGCGACTCGGCTCCCATCGTTCATGTTTATGAGCCGTTCAAAAGAATCGGTTCGTTCGCGAACGTCACTCTAAAAGAATAATAATATCCTGGCATCGCGCTGATTCGCGCAGGCTCGACAAAACGCAATGTAGCTTTTGCTCGCGCTACACCGCTACTTGCTGCAAAAAGTAGTTAGCTACTGGAAAAGCTACACTGTTTAAAGAGCAACTGAGTTACTGCCAAGCTACTGAAAAATGTAGTTAAGTTAGTAGTGTCGCTACTTGTAGTTAACTACTCCCCAACACTGTATTTTAGTTATCCTTTTTGTTAGTATTATCACTTTTGTTTCTTTGTATTGGTATTGTTTTCTTTCTAAAAGCCTCCCGTGGACAGGTGTTGAAAATTAGCATGTGTGCTAAAACACTTAAACAAATGCATATGGTTCGTCCAATGTAATTGTATGTCCATGTCAAATAAATAAATAAATAAAATAAAGACATGTCCGGCCGTTGAGATCGTCCGGGATTCGGCTTTTGCTTTCTGCAGTCGCCATTCATTGTTTACATGCACACCTTTTGTTTCAATCTAACTGAATAGCAGACTTGTCACGGAGACTCACGATAAAACAGCATCTTTTAAGATTCGAGTCAACTAGTAGACTAGCCTAGTTGTTTAACTGCGCTCTTACCGGTAGGTGTGGCTTGGGAGTGGCCTCATAGGGCAGCGAAGCAAGTGCATTCTGGGAGTTGTTGTCTTTCATCCACATGAGCCAAAAATACATTTTCTGGCTTTTCTCAGTCTAGAAGGCTCCAAATTCAAAAATTATTTCACATTTCTACTACATAAATGACCCATTTTAAATACACATTCATCTTTACAGAGGTTAAGTATCCCTTTAACTACCAGATGTACTCAGCACAGGCATTTTCAAGCACACACGCATGTCTTTACATCACTCTCTTTTACAGACGTCATTGTCTGAATAAATCATGACTTTAAAAGCGTCCTCAAACCCACAATGATAGTCATCAGGCCACCACAGAGAGAAGCACTAAACCACAGTAATTACTCTTCTGGGATGTAATGTGGGAATTACATTCCTCCATAAATGGTTGTTCACAGATCAGCACTTTTTGCTTTATTGGGTGATTGATTGTGGTTTTAGTGTCATCATTACGCCATATGTTCGCTTATGTATGCGTCTCTCCGATTAGAATGTGATAATAGTGGATACATTTCAGATGATGCTTTTTCAGGACCAGATTGGCTCACAAGTAAAATTTTCCATGGTGTTTTTTTTTTTTTTTTTTTGTGGTGGTGGTGGTGGTGGTGGTTTAGACAGGAAACAGCCCATGCTTTGGGTTAAAAGCCTGAGGTTTGTTGCCCCAGCTTCCTGTGTTCTTGTCAGTCTTATCTCACCCAGCATGGTTTCCTGTAGGTAGAGAGATAAATTCTCTACCTAATAATAAACTTAGGGCGTTTTCACACCTAGCTCATTTCGAGCATTTGTTACAGAACCTGATCCATTTTCTCCCTTAGTTCGGTTAGTTTAGCAATAAACGTATGAACATGGCAATCTTGCTCTGATCCACACCAAAATAAAAAATCGGTCCGAGATGCCCTGAATGCTTGAAAACACCCTTTGGTGCGGTTTACTTGTAGTGAGATTGAGAAAGCAATCCAACCCAACAAACCAGGCTTGATCACAGTGTATGATGAGTTTTTACGTACGTTGCGTGAAAAGCATCAGTGTTTGGTTTGCTAATGCCTCTAAACATGAACCATGGGTTAACCAGGAGCAAACACAAATTGAAATGCTTTTTTGAAATTTAGTCGGACAAACATACAGGTGCCTAAAGGGATGTCCAGAAGGGATTGTTTTTATTTTTTATTTTATTTTTTATGACCCTACAAGTTTGATTAAACCACCAAAATATGAGTATTTTTTAATATTTTAAAGTCCCTGTAAAGTCAAAATTAAGTATGTGTTCTGAGTTTGTCACACCACAGAAAAATTTGTTATTAGCCACCTAGCCAAATTTAAATGACAAAAAAAGCCGGCAAGTACATAAAGTAAGCTATCAAAATCTTGACAAAATGAGCAGTATTCTCTGCTCTCAAACGCCGGGGGGCGTGTCCGCTGGCTGCGCTGAAACAACGCCCACTCGCGGGAAAGCTGCAGTCGCCACACTCAACTGTGGAGTTACTGTGGACAACTACCTACTATAATTAAAACATAAGCACACAAGGCAACTTACACTCATTGGTGGGCACGCACTGCCGATGATGGCACCAGTTGTCGGCGCGACGGGAGGATAAAGGCAGAGGCGAGAGATAGTCGGTTCGGCCCCATTCACCAGTAACAGCGGATTATCAATTAAGACCAGTTGTCTCCAACGAGGATTAATTTAAGTCGAGTGGCTTACCCACATATTCAATGAGGTGTGGGAGACAGAGAGGCTTCCCAGCGACTGGACCAGAGGAGTCATCTTGCCCTTCTGGAAACGTAAGGGTGACAGGCTAATCTGCGGCAACCACAGAGGCATTACCCTTCTTTCCATCCCCGGCAAGCTCTTTACCAGGATCTTGCTCACTCGTGCTCTCCCAGCCATCAGAAGCAGCCGCCGTCCCCAGCAGGCTGGCTTCATGCCTAAACGCTCCACAACAGACCAAATCTCCGCCGTTCGCTTGCTGATAGAGAAGCCCTATGAATTCCGTAAAGATCGCCATCTTTACATCGGGTTCATAGATCTGAAGGCTGCCTTTGACACCGTCTGCCACACTTCACTGTGGAGTGTCCTACACGCCCTTGGAGCACCACCTAAGATCGTTGCCCTGTTTAAGTTGCTTTATAGCAACGCTCAGAGCTGTGTCCGCATCAACGGCAGAGACTCAGACTGGTTTCCCATCTCCAGTGGCGACCGCCAGGGCTGCGTGGCTGCTCCTGACCTCTTCAACTGCATCATTGACCATCTGATGTCCAGGGTTTGTGAGCGGGTCCCCGGAGTGTCCTTCGGCAGTTACCACCTGACTGACCTGGAGTACGCTGACGACACCATCCTGCTCAGCACATCCTACAGCCAGCTGAGAGACGCTTTGGGCATTTACAGTGAAGAGGCTGAGAAGCTTGGCCTCCAGGTGAGCTGGACGAAAACCAAGTTCATGTATGTCGGTGACAGACCGCATCTACATTCCCTGCGGCTTGGCAATGACATTGTAGAGCCTGTCAAGAACTTTGTGTATTTGGGATCCATAGTGACAGACAACGGGGACCTAAAACCAGAGATTACTCGCAGAAGAGCCCTGGCTGCGTCAGCCCTGCAGTCTCTCTGGAAACCACTCTGGCGGCACCAGACCATCTCACGCAAGACGAAGCTCCGGATTTACAACTCAGCAGTACTCCCCATCCTGCTTTATGGCTCGGAGACTTGGCCCTTAAATAAGACACTTGCTGCTAGATTAGATGGCTTTGACAGCAGGGCTCTCAGAACCATCAAGAACATCAGATGGCCCCAGCGGATTTCCAATAAAGTGCTTAGAGCTCGCACGTGCCAGCCTAGAGCATCCTGCCTCGCTGCTCAACGTCGCACCCGCTGGTTCGGCCATGTCCTCCGCCTCCCTCCTGACCATCCGACGAGAGCTATTCTCCAGTTTGATCCGAAGGCCGCAGGCTGGAGACGACCACAAGGTAAACCCCGCACCCGATGGCTTGACGTCCTTGCGGGCGACCTCCAACAACATGGAGTTGATGTGGAGGATGCAGAGCAGCTGGCACAAGACCGTCAGCACTGGAAACAACTGGTTCATCTGGTCGGCTCAATGCACAGGGATGGGACGCACCCCTACCCATCGCAGGAGCCAAAGTTGTAGTAAAAGTAGTGTCTCCAACGAAAGTTTATAAATCTATCCCGTGTAAAATGATCACTACAGAGGCGGGTTTTGGCGGCGATCCTCAGCTCTCCATCAAGGTGGCTCTTCACAAAATTAATCCACCTCTTCTTGATGTGGTGGTTTTTCGGAAATTTAAATAAGGACACCGATCGGTTTTGTACGTGATTGCATCCAGGTAGTACGCATTTCCGTGACGAAGGCATAGCTAGCTAGCAAACTGTAGGCTGTAGTAACTAATAGTACTACTGACTGAGCGGCAAACTGATATGAATGTGCTCTATTGTTAGAGGAGGGGCCAGCAACAGTGGTTCCAGTGCGTCATCGAGCCACCGTTTTAGCCCCGCCCAAAAAATCTGGAACAGCAATGGTGAAAAACTTCACAGTTCACAGTCTTTGTAATATGTTTTAGCAATACATTTCTAACATTTATAATGTGTTTAGAATTTTTATTTTAGAATTGCCTTTACAGGGACTTTAACATCTTGTGCATTAAAACAAGTACACACAATATGAACACTTTAAGTGCACTTAATATATATATTAACTGTATGCACTCCAATTCAACATTATGAATCAGCAAACTTCTGTTACAACAAATATCGTCTCATCAACACAAGCAGGCATTTATCCATATATATATATATATATATATCTATCATACATGCATACATACATACATGCATACATATATTATATATATATATACACACATATACTGGTGCTGCTCATATAATTGGAATATCATGAAAAAGTTTATGTAATTCAAAAAGTGTAACTTGTATATTATATTCATTCATTCATTACACAAAGACTGATATATTTCAAGTATTTATTTATTTTAATTTTGATTATTATAACTGACAATTAATGAAAATCCTAAATTCAGTATCTCAGAAAATTTTAACATTACTTAAGACCAATGCAAAATAAGGATTTTTAGAAATGCTGGCCAACTGAAAAGTATGAACATGAAAAGTATGAGCATGTACAGCACTCAATACTTAGTTGGCTCCTTTTGCCTGAATTACTGCAGCAATGCGGCGTGATGGAGTCGATCAGTCTGTGGCACTGCTCAGGTGTTATGAGAGCCCAGGTTGCTCTGATAGTGGCCTTCAGCTCTTCTGCATTGTTGGGTCTGACGTATCGCATCTTCCTCTTAACAATACCCCATAGATTTTCTATAGGGTTAAGGTCAGGAGAGTTTTCTGGCAAAATAAGAACAGGGATACCATGGTCCTTAAACCAGGCACTGGTAGCTTTGGCACTGTGTGCAGGTGCCAAGTCCTGTTGGAAAATGAAATCTGCATCTCCATAAAGTTGGTCAGCAGCAGGAAGCATGAAGTGCTCTAAAACTTCCTGGTAGATGGCTGCGTTGACCTTGGACCTCAGAAAACACAGTGGACCAACACCAGCAGATGACCATCCCATCACTGACTGTGGAAACTTTACACTGGACTTCAAGCAACATGGATTCGGTGCCTCTCCTCTCTTCCTCCAGACTCTGGGACCTTGATTTCCAGTGCAGCAGCAGGTAGACCTAGAGCAGGCTGTCTAGCGTGCCCATTGGCTGCCTCGCGGCAACTGCAGCGGCCTACCACTGAGCCGGGCATGACGTCACGCCCAATGAGGACGCTTCGCGCCCTCACTCGTCATAGCCCACCAGAATGGGGGTGGCTTAGCATATAAAAGGAAGGGCTCGGGGGCTGCTTAGCTGGTTTTTCATCGCCTGAAGCGAAGTGAGCTAGGGGCGCGATCACGGCAGGTTACGCAGTACTCGTTCCCTCATCTAGAGAGAACCGAGACTACGTTAGGTAACAGAGTACATTCTCTTATGAGAGGTTCTCTCGTACTGCGTAATAGGGAACGCATCCACTACATGAATCCCAGGGGGGAACGCCCCGGGGGACACCGATAAGTGGGAATCAGGTGGCCAACAGAGTGGGCCCGCACATGTACATAAGCACACTGTAGGGGATATATAAAGAGCGGCACTGCCGCCCTATACTGAACTTATCTACCCTTATTGTGCAGCTCAACCAGGGCAGTCGAATAGAGACTTTAGACTGAAAGGAGTCTAGCCTTTAGGGCGGGAACTTCCAGGTTATAAAACCTGTAGAGGGGGCGTCTAAAGACCTGCAATGCCTTCTGGGCGTCAGGGCTCGTTCCACCAGAGGCATGGCGTCCTCGTGGGCTTGGTCCAGCGGGATTTCTATTCATGACATTTGTACGGCGGCAGGCTGGGCCTCCCCCTCTACATTTGTAGAGCCGCAGCAATAGCGTCCACTATCCATCTGGATAGACTGTTTTTCGAGGCGGTGAGACCCTTGGTGCGCCCACCAAACAAAACGAAAAGCTGCTCTGAGCGCCTGAAGGCGGCGGAGCGCGTGATGTAAATTCTCAGCGTTCTGACAGGGCAAAGGAGCCCGTTGTCGCCTGCGAGTGCTCGCCGGAACAAGTGCATCGACCTCGCTGCCGGATGTCGGCAAAGCTGAGAGTGAAATGATCTGCGCTCTGAAGGGGGTGCCGATCGCTTTGGGGACATAGCCATGTCTCGGTTTAAGGACGACTTTAGACTTGTTCCGGCGAGCACTCGCAGGCGACAACGGGCTCCGGTGGTCTCTGGGCGCGGCGTTTCTTCTTACGCGGGTCACTGGAGAGAGGCGGAGCGACCGCTTCGGCGTCGAACACGGCAAGTCGGGCCCGCAGGGTCGACATTGGCAGTTCTTTGCAGTGGATGCAGCCTCCCGAAGACAGAGCGAGGGCTGCATGGTCTCGGCCCAGGCAGAGAGCGCAGATCACGTGGCGGTCTCCGTCGCTGAATGCGGCTCTGTAAGAACCACAGGAAAAACGAGGCATTTTGCAACAAACGCCTCATGCTCTTTCAGACACGTGAGTGCTCTTTCAGACACAGAGATATTTAGTGATAAAAAGGATACTTTCTGTCGCCGGATAGCGTAGCAGGCACGGAAGGCTGAAGGTGGCGAAGACGGCTGGCTTCCTCAGACGCTTTCCTAAGCTTGCTTGGTCGCTTGTTTCAACGGCGGCGGCTTCTCTCGGAGTCCAGCGATGCGTAGAGCTCGCTGAAGAGATGAAAAATCAGCTAAGCAGCCCCCGAGCCCTTCCTTTTATACGCTAAGCCACCCCCATTCTGGTGGGCTATGACACGTGAGGGCACGACGTCATGCCCGGCTCAGTGGTAGGCCGCTGCAGTTGCCGCGAGGCAGCCAATGGGCACGCTAGACAGCCTGCTCTATGTCTGCCTGCTGCTACACTGCGTTGACAATATATACAAATTTAAGGATACATTTTTGGCTTCATATCTCGAGCAAAGATGACTTTACCCGTTGCGTAATTCTATTACGCAGTACGAGAGAATCTCTCATAAGAGAACTCTTCTTTATTTTGGCAAGTATCGCGATAGTTGTGTACCGTGAATTGTAACAAATGTTACATGAGTGTGTCGTTACACCCCTAGATGAAATTGTAACAATTTTAATCCATGTTTTGTAATACAAATGCCCTGTATTGAAATGCCCTAAGTATATTTGCTCTTGTTCCGTTTCAGATTGCGATTTGTGTTTGGCCCATGTGCTCTTCAGGCATTGGACCTGGTGGACCAACGGTCTGTCACAAGTGTGTCATCTCCCAGCAGTCGAAAGGCTTTTCAGGTAGAAGGGAGTTTGCTAAATACTGCCCAAATATTTCTGCAACAATATAAAATATCTCAAATCAAGTTTCACAGCTGCTGAAAAAAACTTATTTTAACCATGTTTGGCTGAATTTGGCTGGAATGTTAATACAGAATTTTGGTTTTCGGCCAGAAAATGTTTGGAGGGCCAAAATAATTTACCGAAACGGCGCTTTATTCAGGTGACTCGTTTTGAATGTCAGCATCTATTTCGTGCACACAACAGATAAACATCAGCAGTGTGGACACACTTCACTATGACCAAAAATTATGCTAGACAAGATGGCTTGATTTGAAAGATGGCTGGCCAAAATAACTTTACTTACTGGTTTATCACCCGTGAACACAACACCTTGCACAGAATAATTAAATTACCTACGGTAATTACAGAAACTTTATTTTCGGTTTTGGTTTGACTAAACAAATTATTTTTTGGGGTGTTTCAGCAAAATATTCATTTTGGTGCATTACTAGCTAATATATGTCTGTTGATGTTGGACTAATACCAGTATGACACACGTGATCATACAGCCTAAGGGGCATTTTCACATTCCACTGCCCTGCTTTTCTATTGTTTTCCATTCATGTAAATGTGCAATACAGTGGGGAGAACAAAATACAGTGGGGTATTTGATATACTGCCAATTATTGCAGGTTTTCCCACTTACAACACATGTAGAAGTCTGTCATTTTTATCATAGGTAGGGTAACCTCTTCAACTGTGAGTGACGGAATCTAAAACAAAAATCCAGAAAATCACATTGTGTGATTTTTAAGTAATTAATTTGCATATTATTGCATGACATAAGTATTTGATACATCAGGAAAGCAGAACTTAATATTTGGTAGAGAAACCTTTGTTTGCAATTACAGCAAATACAATTATTTAAAAATCATACAATGTGATTTTTCTGGATTTTTTTTAGATTCCGTCACTCACAGTTGAAGATTACCTATGATAAAAATGTCAGACCTCTACATGCTTTGTAAGTGGGAAAACCTGCAAAATCGGCAGTGTATCAAATACTTGTTCCCCCCACTGTAGATGTCTTGGACTGTTGCGCTCACATAGCAAGTAAAACAAACCATTTTTGCTTCTCACTCTTTTCAAATGCAAAAACATGTTCTGTGTAAATGGCCCCTAATACTGTCAAGGCTAAACTCATTTTCTGAGGTTTTTGTGTGATTTTTGTGTGAGATTCTGAGGTGTTTGTGTTGCACATAATACAGTAGAAGACAATGTATCCATTCATTAAAATCCATTTATTTTAATTTCAGGAGAAAACTGGATAATCAAGCTTTTTTTGACTACTTTTTTTTATGCTACTTTTGTTTGACCAAACTACTTTTTTTGAGTAAAAAAAAAAGGCAATTTCTGTGCATTTCTTTGTGCATTAAATTATAGCTATAATACGCATTTGTAAATTAAATTTGTTCATTATATTAGAAAATGTATTAAGTATAAATCTAAATGATCAATACCTATATAAATGATAAATTATCACATAATATATGTATTTGTGTAATGTTCATTGAGCTTACAAAACCATGTTTAATAAATGTTTTATACATACAATACATTTTTTGGAGGACACTTTGATGCTTTTACTTATCAGAAGCCGCTGTTGCTATCGGTCTCTCCTCCTCCACAGCCTACCACTGAAATGTTTGGAGCATTTTTCACAACTGCCATGAGGACTAACCAGTGTTAAAATGGGTTTTATGATCCATTAAGGAGTATAAATGCTCCGTCTGTCAGAGTGATCTAAATTCCCTTAGTTTGCTATGACCAGTCCATCTCTGATAGTGACCACACCATGGTCCATGGCCAGACATCCCAACACCACCCACAATGAACTCGTCATGTTGAACTCTCAGTTCCTGAGTGTCTAGAATGATCAGCCAATGTCAAGGAGGCAGTTGGTGGGTGGAATTCTCAGTTGCCCCATAATTCCTCACGTGACTTACCGTAGATCTCAACATATATTTGTTAAACTGGGTTAAGGTCTGTTAAACGCCAACTGCGAGACAGCACAGAAGAAAAGCAAATAAAGAGAAGACATTAAGAAAACTATTAACAATATAGTAATAAAAGTTAACGGCCCTTTTTATGACCTGCTGTGATTCAGCTTTGGCTTAGTCATTGTTGTCTCCGTGCATTTATCATCTCTATGTGTCATCTGTAATTCTAGGCTTAGTTGTTTCATTTTACAGGAATTAGATGTATTTTCTATAATTAAATGTTTTTTTTAGGTATTTTCCAGGAATCATTTGTTTTCTTATTACAACATTGAACATTCTTTTTTCTTCTTCTTTTTTTTCTCCCATTTGGGACTCATAACTCATTGCAAAGGATGAGATCGGCTGGATCTTATTGCTAGCAGTAATGATTTGTATAACTATTAAACTCAAGCACAAAACACTAGACTAAAAAAACGTACTAAACAACCGGGAAAATGTGATGAGAACAACAAAGAAATGAAAGAGAAACAGCTTAAATACACAGGGCAAACCAATCAACGAAATGGAGAACAGGTGCAACTGATAATCAAACAATGTAAAACCATGGAAACAAACTGAACTGAAACCCACCCAAAACAGATGATAAACTAGTTCACAAGTTCACATTTACCTCTTTAATTTTTTTAGTGTTCTGTCTCTCCGTTAGTGATGCACCAAAATGACATTTTTTACTTGAACACTTCATTTAGCCAAAAATTGGCATCCACGCTGCTGATGTTTACCTGCTGTAGCTTATCCTCCTTGTGTCTAGATAATAGATAATTAAACATCAGTTTTAGATGATGTTTTCTGCCTTCTAAAACTATTTTGGCCAAAAATTATGTTTCGGCTGAATACTGTTGGTTTTAAGAATGTTAGTGCTTCGCTACTTCATATGTATATCAATTTAAGTTATCTGGAAAATTAATGTTGTAGGCTACTCTATTGTGACACCAAATGCTGAGTTCTGAGAAAAAAGTATTATTTAATTATTAGAATGAAATATTTTTAATGTGTTTGACAAGTTTCAAGATCTTCTTTATCGTGCTGTGGTGACACAGCAATGTTTAAACTCTGTTCTCTCATGCCAGATGAGTCTCACTGAATGCAAAGTGACTGAAGTAAAATACAGGAACAATGAAATATGAGATGTATTGAGTACCTTAATATGCAATCTAAAATATTTCTTTTGAATAATCTTTTTAGCGTTGGTGTGAAGATGTGGCACAGTAATTTTGATTGGAATATTAAAGTGATTGGAATATTTTCTGCATTTAATCTCATTACTGTATTATGTTCATATCGGATCAAACTGAGTGATTATTATGTAGAGCCGATTGCAACAATTTGAAAACCTAAAGAAAAAAAGCAAGTGAAATTGTATTGATGAATGTAGCTGTCTGAAAATGCTGTGCTGAGCAGAGACAGAAAGATCCTAACTTTAGAATCCTATCTTATCTTTTTGGTAACCATGGCAATTTCAGTTAGGACCTCATTTAAGACAAAAGCTATTACAAAATGACATTTCCTACATGCATAATCTTAACTACAGATAGGAAAAGGGTATTACAGAAGCATCTCAACTCCACAAAAAAAATATCCTAAAAACGGTCTTAACTTTAGGACAACCCCAATGGTGTCCTAACTCCAAAATGATTTGAAAGCCAACTGTAAAAATCACACAATAATAGGCAGGGCCGCATTAAGAGCTCACTTGGCCCCGGGGCTATGAGTTACTGGAGGCCCCCCCC
Organism: Phoxinus phoxinus; assembly: GCF_949152265.1. Taxonomy (NCBI): domain Eukaryota; kingdom Metazoa; phylum Chordata; class Actinopteri; order Cypriniformes; family Leuciscidae; genus Phoxinus; species Phoxinus phoxinus. The sequence goes on along the minus strand of NC_136878.1, from coordinate 34,636,982 downwards.
CCACCACCACTTTAGGTCACCAAGTACAGAGAATATAGGGGTGGGCGATGAGCAACATTTTATATAATGATACGAGCAATTTTATCTAACTATAATGATATACTTCACAGTCTAGTTATGCTTTTAATACGATTTTTTACATATCAAAATATGCCACTAAAATTTCATAAGTCTTGACACCAATTTCAATATCACAAAAAAGAATAGTAGCTTAAGAAAAGAAACTCAAGCTTACTGATGACAACAGTCACAAATAACAATAGAACAAATGCACATAAGCAATTGACCGTTCGCAAAGACCCGCCCCCCTTAGTTACTGTCGTTATGTCCGACAAGCTACGCCGCTCTCTGAAAAACGGTATTGTTTAAATTACTTAACTGACAATATCGGAAAGTTGAGACTTTGTTTCATATCAAAAGTAAGCTGCTCTCTCGTCTGTCAGCGCGTAGCCTACTACTAGTCTGTGCCCTGCAATGTATTTTTCACTGCGTGAGAAGTGAACATGTGTGGGGTGACTCGTGAAAGAGAGAGCCTGGCTTATCACACACTAACTAAAGGAGGCGGGTCTTCGCGAACGGTCAATTACTATAATAATAATGATTGATAGTGATGATTCCATGATAATGTATGCAATTGATAAAACATGCACTAAATAACAGGGCTAATTTGTGGGGGGCGTGGTGAGGCTTTAGCAATCAGCGTTACCGATGGATAGTCAATCTGCTCCACAGCCAATCACAGGCCCCCTCCTTGCTTGGACCCCGGGGCTTTAGCCCCGCCTAGCCCTATTGTTAATGCGGCCATGATAATAGGCCTGTATGAGAATGGCGTCACATTTTGTAAGATAGGATAAGAATCCCATATCAACTTAAGATTTGCTTCTTTAATACGAATTTGTGAAAAATCCTAAATTAACTTAAGATCTTAGATCTTAAAACTTAAGATAGAAAGTTTCTGTAATACGCCCCCAGGTTAGTGCTTCTACCGTGTACCCTGAGGTGCTAAATTGTTCCGCACATTCTCAACTCTAAAGGTCCTTGCACACTGAGTCCGAAATTTGCGATGCGTTTTTTCATATTCGTCATTCGGTGGCTCTGAATTGTCAAAACACCATTAAAAATTCTTGCTACGGATGCGTGTGCAAGGACCTTAAATTAGATTTTATTTTATTTTATTTTTAATAGCATCTTTAGTGGAGCTCATTCATACTGAATGCAAATATTTATCCGATATCAGCACAAAACCAGTCCACAGATTTCTTTTTTCCTCGAGGTTGTGTTTTTTTAAAAAGTGCAAGTCTGTGGTGCAATCAGACCACAAATCCAGCTGCATTGCTGTAGCAGACATTCACTGGTGGGTCGTTCTGCGGTGGTAGGAAATGTTTCCGGTTGGTCCAGTAGCCAATATCCTGTCAGTCAGCTCCTCTCTGGGGAAAGAATCTTCATTAATATGTCATTGTGACTGTCATACTCTATTAAGATCAGCTGTGCTTAATAACGTCCTGCCCTGGGGCTGCAGTCCAGCTGCCATAGTGTTCAGTGACCTTCACTTACAATCTTTATTGAGTCCTTACCTACAGTAGCGTAGGTGGAGTCAAGAAATAACGCAGACATGGATGTTTTTCTGACACTCTGAGGTAGTTTTCGTGTTGATATAAATCTTAAACACCACTGTTGCTTACAGTTTCACTGACTGAAATACACTTTTACAGCTGTTTTAGCGACCTGTGGAAGACTGGTACGAGTTGGAGAAAACATTTTACACTATGCTATTTTTGCAGTTTTGTTTAGTTACACTAGTACAGAGGACAGAAATAGCACAGCTTTAAATAACACCCCAGTGTACATTAGGCCATTAACTGATAACAAAAGAAAGAAGAAACATAACTCTTTAAATAAAATTAAATTAAATGTGATTCTGGTTCTTTTATTTCTTTTCTCTTCTTACTATTATGGGGAGGATTCTTTTATTTTTCGGGTAAAAACTATTTTAATGTAAAAGTTCACTTAGTTCAAAACATTCAAAAGTTTGGACGATTTTTTTATGTTAAATGTTAAAGTCTATTATGCTCACTAAGGCTGCATTTATTTGATCAAAAATACAGTAAAAAGAGTAAAATTGTGCAAACAACCTTTTTTTCTATTTTAATAAGTTTTCAAATGTAATTTTATTTATATGGTGGCAAAGCTGAATGGTACTGGTAAAGTAACTATATGGTAAAGTAGCTTACAGTTAACCAGTTGTCAGTTTTTTGTTTATCATTGATGCATTTACTCTTACATTTAAATTCCAGGCATTTTTCAATGATATTATAAATCTCGTTTACATGTGATACTCTGCCTCTGATTTTGAATGTCTGCTAAACCATAAACAAGTAAACAGGACATGGGCAGCTTATCCATTGGTCTAATGGTGAAAGTCCCTTCCGCTACATAATCTAGCTCACACTGCAGCAGATCAGTCCAGGCTGTTGTGATGAGGCTCTCTAATGCACTAATGACTCTACTGGCCTTTGGGCCGCTGGGAAATAATGGCCAGTGTTTGTCACACCGGCTGCTTTACAAGCCTATGTTGATTTTTGTTGTGCCTTAATAAGGTGGGATGTTTCACTGAAGGACAACTTCAAAGATAAGCAAGAGTATTTTTGTATTTCTAAAATGTTATTTTTTAATTGGTAAAAGCAAAGTTGTTAGTTGATATTCTTCTAAGTGTAGTATACTTGTAGACAAGTATATGTTTTAGTGTTAAGAAATGCTCATGTAAATTACAGAAGACTTTAAAATCCTCTGTTGTGCAAAGACACCACATGGTCACATCTGTGAAAGTAAATTTTTAGCAAGACTGCTTGCGCTGTTGTACACATTTTTTGTGTTATGAAAAACACTCAAGAGCATTTCTTTCAGCAATTCCTAGAAATATTTAGTTTTTCAATGTTCCCCCCTGCCTCTTTCATATACTCTCTGCGTGATCTTTACTATGGATTTCAGACCTTTACTTCACTCATCTCACACAATCTTTTATTTCATGTTTTATGCATATCCATACAGAATGGTAGCATCTCCTGTCTAATCTCTTTTTCCTTCTCCTCTCTTTATGCCCCAGGCAGTTTGGAAGTGTGGGTGATATTCAGAGCAAATTCTTAGTTTAGCTCAACGATGTGACTGTTGGCCAAGTCTATTGTCTCAAGTCATCCTAGGTGTATATGACATTCTTCTTTCAGACAATTACAATTGGAGTTATATCAAAAAAATGTCCTGGCTCTTCCATGCTTTATAATGGCAGTGAATGACCGTTTTTGTTTTGAAGTCCATAAAAGTGTATACATCCATCATAAAAGTGCTCCACACGGCTCCGGTGGGTCAATAAAGGCCTTCTGAAGCGATGAGTTTTTGTAAGAAAAATATTCATATTTAACACGTTACAAAGTAAAATTCTAGCTTCCGGCCATATGCAGTCTACTTGCGTTTAAAGCGCAACTTGTGACATCGAAATAGGGTAGTGCGTCATGGCGTAGCGTAAATATCAGCAGTACGTTGCATTATTCGCATTCTGTTGCGCTTAGACTTAAGTCAAATCTGTATGTTCATTTGGCCAGAAGCTAGTTATTTTATTTTATAAAGTTTTTAATATGGTTCTTTTTCTTACACAAAATCATCGTTTCGCTTCAGAAGGCCTTTATTAACCCACCGGAGCCGTGTGAAGCACTTTTATGATGGATGGATACACTTTTATGGACTTCAAAACAGAAACGGACATTCACTGCCATTATTAAAGCATGGAAGAGCCAGGACATTTTTTTATTTAACTCCGATTGTAATTGTCTGAAAGAAGAATGCCATATACACCTAGGATGACTTGAGGGTGAGTAAATCATGGGCTAATTTTGGGGTGAACTATCCCTTTAACTGCCACTTTTCAAGCTGTATATTAAGCATATTTAAGAACCTCTGCCTCTTATTCGGTGACCACATGCAGTCCAGTTTAAACCAGTCACTATGTCCTGGTATAGTGCCGCCCAATGCATATTTAAATTAAATCATTGTTATTTCAACACACTCCTACTTTGTTAATTAGGCTTATTAGATTCTGCTTATTCACGAAACTCAACCCTATTTGGCTGGTATTATTACCACCCACGGAAAGCAGATGGTATATTCAATTAAATTTAACCCTGTAAAGCCTGACATTTTTTTAAAAAATAGTCTGTTTTTGTTTCTAATCATCGTTTATTGAACCTTTCGACAATTTAAAAAAGTCTTACAATACTATACATATTTTTTTTTGTATATGCTATTTGATACATCAGCCTTTTTTGGCTCATATACAGGAGAATATGGAATTAATACCTCGAGGAGGAAAAAAAAAACTTAATTTTATTCAGAGAAACTGGGCAAAAATATGCAATTTAGAGCAGTTGCTGATATTTTTATAAGATAAAATTTGGGGTAAATCAATGAGATCTTCAGTATACAGTCAACAGTATATCAGACTACTTGCATAAAATTCATGTAAGTATTGTTTTTCACTCTATATTGCCCAATAATGCCTTAGTAAAATAATTAAATGCTTAGTTTAATGATCAAAGCTCTGCATTATTGGGGCATTTGGGGCAAAACATAATGATGATTGAGAGATGTACAAAGCAACATTTTTCAAAAACCTGAACACATTTTAAAATAACTTTTCAAAAAAAAAAAAGTATGACGGACGAACGAGTATAGAACCCAATTTTCTTAATTTCAGTGAGTGTTCATCTTGAAATATTAGTTACAATATAAAAGTTATTCTTACATTTACCTTATACAAATCAATAAAGATTTCACTGCAAAAAGACACGTGAACATTTAGAGGACATGCAAGTAGACATTTAGTACAATTATACCATTTATTTGCTAAAAATATAAACTTTTCTGCAGGTTTTTCAGCAAAGTTTTGTTTCAGCAAAAAATAAGTGATCTCTAAATTAGGCTATTATATACAGTGGACTAAACGCTACTACATCTCATTCCAATATCTTTTTGTGTGAAGTGAACAAATCCCTCACACTCAATTTTTGTATGTTTCGCCTGTTTGTACTTAATAAACCAATAAAAAAAATTTGGCGCGAGGTCACGGCGTTTGGGTTTGCGAAAAGTAAAGGCTACAGGCTAAAACACTCGAGATTAGAGCCAGGGCAGACGACAGGATGAAGTGTGCAAAGAAAAGTAGTGTTTGGGACCATTTCACCAAAAAGAATGACACAGATGTAAGTTGCAACTTGTGTGATACAGTGCTTAAATACAGTAGTAGCACATCTATGAGGTATCACTTGAAAACGCGGCAACCGCAAGCCTCTTCAGAGCTGTCATTTTCTTAAATGAGCCGCGGCAATGTTTCAAATGAGCTTCTAACGCTAGACAAACGCCTTTATTTTCAACGCGATCACCTTGTTCCCAAACCATTTCGAAACTAAGGAGCCATTTGTCCTTCGATTACATACAAGCTCCTCGGCGCCGCGTTTGCGGGACTCATGTTTCGCGCTGTAGGGGATTTTTAAAAAGTGACGTGAGTGGAAGGGCGGCGCCGGGGCAGTGTGTGTGAGCGGGAGGCAGAGCGGCAGAGAGATGCGACAGAGTTGCGAAATTGCAGGCGCAGCTCGAAATGGCTGTTATTTCAAATAGCGTAACATATTTTAAACTAATCGGTTAACCGGTTTCAACCGGGTAATGTGGCTCGGTGGTCGGTCAAGAAATTTGAGTTTTCGCCATCCCTAAATAGGAAAAGGATCTACCGCCAGCAGTCGATTTTGATATTCTAGGTATTATTAACTGGCCGGAATTTTGAGATCGCAATAGACGTGAAGGACTATAATGCGTTAAGAACTCGCTCAAGTACTGGGGAGCTAAACCATTTAGTGCTTTGTAAGTAATCAGCTATATTTTAAAATGTATACAATGTTTAATAGGCAGCCAATGCAGTGTTGACAGAATGGGGCTAATATGGTTATACTTCCTGGTTCTGGTAAGAACTCGAGCACTGCGTTTTGAACTAGCTGTAGTTTGTTTGTTAAGCGTGCAGGGCAACCACCCAGTAGAGCATTACAATAATCTAGCCTTGAGGTAATGAACGCATTAACTAATTGTTCCGCATTTTTCAATGAGAGCATATGGCATAATTTAGATATATTTTTAAGATGGAAAAATGCGGTTTTACAGATACTAGACACGTGACTTTCAAATGAAAGATTAGTATCAAAGAGCACACCCAGATTCCTAACCGACGACGAAGACTTAACAGAGCAGCCATCAAGTGTTAGACAGTATTCTAGGTTATTATGTGTGAAAGTTTTTTGTCCAATAATTTGTCTTTTCTGAATTTAGTAGTAGGAAATTACTAGTCATCCAATTTTTTATATCAGCTATGCATTCCGTTAATTTTGTGAATTGGTAGGTTTCGTTAGGTTTTGAAGAAATATACAGCTGATTATCGTCATAGACCCAGTTGCCCTGCTGCAAGGGCTCTACAGCTGGAACTGAACAATGTACAGAGTAAAATACTTTATTTTATCCCTCTATTGAGACTCTTTCATTATTTTAATGGATCCTTGCTGAATGAAAGTATCAGTTTCTTTGAAAAAAGACCCCAAACATTTGATTATATTTAACTATATTCAAACTATATTTGTGTAACTATAATAATTGGCCTAATTATAATAAACAGATAATAATCAAAACTACATTTTATTTGATGGGGCAAGTAAGGGACTTCGATAAAGGGAAGGGGGATGCCGGCGCAAAAAAAGGTTGAGAACCACTGTTATACAGGGTCAAGAAATGTCAAATGCACACACCATTAGGGAGCTGATTCTTGTCTCTACTGTTTGTAGATATAATATGGAAAGTTGCATTTGCTGACAACCAACAATGGCACTTCACAGTGTATTATATAATGCTGTAAACACTTTTGGCTACAGAAGCATTACATTTGCTTTATGCTGATGTTGTCATTTTTTGTCTAATTTAATGAATCCCGAAAGGCAATATTTATAATCTGACCTGGCTGAATTTACAGCATCACCAGGCCTGAAACAAATGGGACCAGACTTTTTTATATTTGGCTAGTTGTCGGTTGATGGTCTGTCAGAATCTTCCTCTCAAAGCCAAGACAAAGTGTATTGTGAAAAAGACAGGAGTAATGGTCAGTGTGCATTATGAAGGTACATGTGAAATTACGCAGTGTGCTGTATCATCCTGTGAGTGTTATGTTTTGTCAGCGTCAGTCCTGCTCTCTCCCACTGCGACAGCTCTGGCCTTTGCACTCCTTTCACTCTTGTGGCTCCATGTTTCTCCAATTATCCTCTCTGTGACTCACCGCAATGAGGTGTCAGTCTTTGACAAAGTGAGGCCTTTTTTCTTCACAGGGCAGAGAAGCAGCTTCACTGCAGGGATTTATCAGTGTTTGCCTGATAATGGAGTGTGTGGTCTGATAACAAAGTGTGTTGTCTGATGAGTTTTCCGCTACACTAAGATTTATTCATCAGTATAATACCTTCATAAGTTATATTCAGTACTGAGACTTCAGTTAACACACATGGATAGCAATAAAGAAGCTTATAGAATGTTAAGTTATGATTATATTATGAGAGGACCAGTTTGTAGAAATGCACCTGGTTTAAGATTTCAGTTTAATTGTATTGCTTTCTATAAAAAAATATATTAAAGAGGTCTTGTTTGTTTTTCTGTTGAGTTTTGAGGAAAGTGTGGCTGGAGATTAATTTTGGGAAGACAGAAGTGAAAAGATATAAGGAGCACAAAACTTGCACTGCTGTATTTTATCATACAGTGGGAGAAATAATTATTTGATGCACTGCTGATTTTGTAAGTTCGCCCACTTACAAAGAAATGAGGAATGCGTAATGCCACTTGTTAACTATGCGCCTTTGCGTACTTTAAGGGTAACTGTCGCCAAAATGCAACATAGGCAGTGTTAATTAAATTTTTTCACGTTTTAAATGATGACCACGTCAACGAATAAAAACTAGACGGAAATTAGGGAGGGACGATTGGGGAAGAGATCCAGTCAGAACTGATTTGCGTTTGTGGTAGATGCGCACATTTGTATTGTAACGTGCTGATCTACCCGGCGCACACGAGTTGGCATGCGCTTGATGCTTGTCTCAAATCGTTAAAAAACGTCTGGGATAAAGAGAAGAGCAGACATGGATAGATCTGAATAAGAGAGACGACGCGAAAGAGAGCTTTATTCGGTAAGCTTTTCTGTGCGAACACACACACATACGCGACCCGAAGCGTGCAGTCCTGCACATAGACAGCGCGCTGCGCGCAAGGACTGAATTGAGCTCTCTTTCGCATCTGAATGGACAAATGCACACAACATTATGTCTAAATGTCAGTTTTGGAGAGCATTCACGTAAACACAGTCGGTTATGTCTTTACAGAACGTACAGTGCATCAGTGCAATTGGATCTGCATTCTGCACACTCGGTCTTAAAGTGACAGTGCGTAATAAACCTAATGCCTTCTGTACACTTAATATTGATCAAATAACAAAATAAAAAGAGAAAATTCACTGCTGTTTAATATCTTTAATAAGGATTAATTATATTTAATTTATACAAATTAAAAATGATATACCCTTAATTTCTTTGTAAGTGGGCGAACTTACAAAATCAGCAGGGGATCAAATAATTATTTCCCCCACTGTAGTTCTTCTTACATCTGGATAAATTTGTATCCCTCAATGTCTTAGCAAGCTGTTGGATGGGTTTAGGGGGTTAACCCTCTGAGGACGGCAAACGCCCCAGCGCGTTTTGCTCGTTGTTTTTTTTTTTTTACATAGCAGCAAAATAGACTTAAAATACTCCGTCATTTTTGGTCATACAGACTTAAGAAATATAAAAAAATAAGCTATTTAACAGCTAACATTTAACAGTCTAATTTTTATTTGTCCACTTACAATCGAACTAAGACATTGTGCTTTTGTAAAATAAAGAAAATAAACAGGGTGTGCTTTCTGCCTCTCCGTCTCCGTGAACTTTTTTTCATATGCACGTCTGTAAACATAAACAAAACTCAGTGAATACTATTCACCCAGGCATGAGCAATATATCTTTATAATCATTTAAGTGTGTACTTTTAAATGATCTAATTCAAAACTAAAACAAATATTCTCTGTTTATGTAATCTATATAAAAAGAGTGAGTTCTCATTTCAGCTCATTATAGCTAGTTATCTTTTAATGCGACCACGCCCACGGAGAGCGTGCGCTATTCAAACAAAAATGATCTGAGGCAATACATGCAAACCGGCCACATCAGCTCGATAAAACACATCAAGTTTATTCAGATGACTGTGTCATCTTGCGAGGCTGTGAGGAATAATCCTGGGAAACTTACCTCAGAAGTGCTGGTTTCACTTCGAGGAGCAATGGATCCAGTTGAGGATTAGTAGTACGTTTTTTTTATTCTTATATGCTTTGTTCTAATCGCGATATGGAATAGTGTATGTAAACTGCAAAAAGACTGTTTAAATATGAATCTGTGATGAATGAACGGCATATATGCACGCTGTTGTTACTAGTTGTGACTAGTTTTGGATAGACTAAAGTTTTTACTATAAAATAGACATAAAATAAGCTTTTGTTAGCCAGTTTCTGCTCATATGTTAAATATATATTATGTTTTGTCAAAAATAAACTCATCAACTAAGATGTTATAGTGTTTGTTCCAATGTAACGTTAGGCTATATTAAACTAATGAATCCTTAACTTTGAAATATGTATGATACTTTAAAAAAAGAAAGATTACACTTAAAATATTGTTGAAATTGTAATTGTGGTTGATTTACATGTGAACACTTGTTAACCCTCTGGGGTCTAGGTGTTTTTGGGGTCCTTGAGATGTTTTGACATGCCCTGATATTTGTATTTTTTCAAAGGTGTAATTACACTCTATTTAGCACGAACATGGCTATCATAATATGTGAGCAACATGTATGTACATGTTTGCATTTTTGAGAGAATATTATTTATGCGTGGTTATTCAAAAAACTCAAACTTAAATTTTCTGATATAAGACCACAAACGACCAACTTCACATATTCCCACAATACTTTTGACTAATGGATGTTGTCGGCTAAAGTGTTTACTTCAAAATGATCTGAAAATCATCCGGGCTAATCGTTCACATTAAACAATAGATTGATTTAAATTTTGTAAGACACTTTTTGTTTGGAAAGGCAATATGCAGGTGGGCGTGAATGATCCAACAAGGTCATGAATAATGTCCTAATTCACACCTGAGAGAAGACAAAGACCTGCTAATTCTGCATACTAATGAGCCTTTCATAGGTGTCACTGAGCCACAAGAAAGAATGCAAAGACAACACACACACATATATATATATATATATATATATATATATACATACATACATACATATATATATACAGTCATGGTCAGAATTAATGGCACCCCTGGTAAATATGATCAAAACTGGCTGTAAAAAATAAATCTGCATTGTTTATCCTTTTGATCTTTCATTCAATAAATTGCCAAAATTCTAACCTTTCATTGAAGCAAGAGAATTGAAAGTGGGGCTAAATCACATTATGAAATAAATGTTTTTCTCCAAAACACGTTGGCCACAATTATTGGCACCCTTTTATTAAATACTTTTTGCAACCTCCTTTTGCCAAGATAACAGCTCTGAGTTTTCTCCTACAATGCCTGATGAGTTTGGAGAACACCTGACAAGAGATCAGAGACCATTCCTCCATACAGAATCTCTCCAGATCCTTCAGATTCCCAGATCCATGTTGGTGCTTCTTCTCTTCAGTTCAGCCCACTCATTTTCTATAGGGTTCCGGCCAGGGACTGGGTTGGCCATTGCAGATCTTGGTTTTGTGCTCAGTGACCCATTTTTGTTTTGATTTTGATATTTGTTTTTGGATCACTGTCCTGTTGGAAGATCCAAACATGGCCCGTTATAAGATTTCTAGCACAGTCTGTTAGGTTTTGATTTTTTATCTGTTGGTATTTGATCCAATCCATGATGCCATGTATCTGAACAAGATGTCCAGGACCTCTGGCAGAAAATTAGGCCCACAGCGATACAGCAGAGTATTTCATTTTACACATGGGGTACTTTTTTATCCCTGTGTGCACCAAACCCATCGCGTTTGGGTTCGCGCGCTCACAAGGTTTGCGAAAAGTAAACGCTACAGGCTAACACAATCGAGGTTAGAGCCAGGGCAGACGACAGGATGAATCGTGCAAAGAAAAGTAGTGTGTGGGACCATTTCACCAAAAAGAATGAGACAGATGTAAGTTGCAACTTGATACAGTGCTTAAATATGGAAATACATTACATCTACATTTCAGTGGTAACAGATAAGGTGGTGATGATCATCATCTTTCTTTATTATTGTTAGCACTACCTCAAACTAAAGCTGCATCTCTTCGGAGCTGTCATTTTCTTAAATGAGCCGCAGCAATGTTTCAAATTAGCTTCTAACGCTAGACAAACGCCTTTATTTTCAACGCGATCACCTTGTAACCAAACCATTTCGAAACTAAGGAGCCATTTGTCCTCCTCCGCCGGGGCAGTGTGTGTGAGCGGGAGGCAGAGCGGCAGAGAGATGCGACAGAGTTGCGAAATTGCAGGCGCGGCTCGAAATGGCTGTTATTTCAAATAACGTAGCATCAAAATCTCTCCTTTTTGTCCTTTGTTGTGTATCTTTGGATTATGTTGTGTTGTAAATAAATCCAAACAATCAAAAAGCCATTATTTTTTTAATCTCTCCTCATTCTTTGTGCAAGGTTCCTCATAATGATAGGGCCCGATAGCACCTGATAGGGGCATTATGGGAGGGTCTTTGTCTTTCTCAGATGTGAAACGCATCAATATTCATGATGATTTATGCCTAAAAAATATAATAATGCTTATTATTATTATAAAAATTAATCCAAACATTTTTTTTTACTATTGTAATATTTCGCTGTAAAATAAAAATTTTAAGTCCTTAAAAATATATATGTATATTTTTATTTTAAAACTGTAAAATGTATGGCTGCCTTGTTTCTTAATTTCAAAACATTTAACCATCAAACTTTTATTTTGGCAGAAAACCACAGGAAGCCCTTAAAGCCCTAAAGCTCTTTTGTTGATAAGTACCGGTACTTCTCATTACAAGCATGGGAAGATGGTTGTTTCATTTTGCGTTCCCAGATGCATGATAAAGCGACCCAAACTCTGAGCACATGCAAAGATGGTGGAGCCATCTCATTTACTCATTTACTGTGGAGCAAGCCGTTCTGAGACACTGAAACACTGGCGGATCATGAGCTGCTCATGTGGATGAACACCGTGCCACTCTTCACTTTGAAACACAAATGAAGCAAATGTTTTATTTGATGAAATCACAGCCTTTGTGATTTGATAAATGCACTAAGCCATATCGCATTTTCGGGTTTTTTTTGTTTAATCATGCAGCCCTAGGATGAGGGGCCATCATCTAGGTGTTGTTGGACTGGATTGTTGAGCTGTATGATTGTATGACAAACAAGAAATATGGAGCTATTTTATTTTAATATGTTCCCATATTCCAGGATGTAATGATCCCATATTCACTGCTAAAAAAAATCATACACATTTCATGACCTTGCCGGTCATCAGATCTACACACCGTTAAATCTCTCTGGGACGTTCCAGAGCGCAGAATGCAAATGAGATTTCCAACTACTCCATACCTCAAACAACTGGAGGCTTTTCCTCTTGAAAAATGAAGATGTGTTCTGGAAAGAAATACATAAAATTGTTCAGAGGATTATTGATTAATCTTTTGCTCTATCCCTGAGTACCTATCTCCAGAATTATAAAGCTGAATTACATCTCAACCATGATCTAGAATGTGTTTTACTTCTTTGTACCTACTTCGCGAAAATGTATACTCCTATTGTGGTCCACTCCTCATGTCCCTTCTGTTAATAATGAAGGTTAATATGTGGATGAATCAAATTGCTATTTTCCTTCCTTTAGAAAAACTAACTTGTGACTTACGCCAGAGGTCTAATGATTTCTGGCGTATTTGGTCCCCTCTTTGGAACTTTGAGAATGAATGTTGAATGTCTTTTTTTCTTGACTCTTGTTTTTTTTTTTGTTGCTAATACCCTTTTTCTTACTTGAATGACTAGATCATTTGTTTTGACAGACCCCTGAAGGGAATCTGCAGTGCAATATCCTTTTGAGTGCAGTTCTGCATTGAGTTTGCAGTAAATGGTTTATTGAAATGTCAAGCTTGACATTCTTAATCGAATTAGTTCTAATTCTTTTATTTGTTTATTTTATCATTGTTTTTTATATTTTTTTATATTGAGAGACTACATGAAATATTTGTTCTCTAAAAAAATGTGTCACTATGCAGGACTAATACAAAGTCCACCCAAGAATGAAAATTATTTCACTAGTTACTCACCCTCATGCCTCATGTTATTCAAAACCTTTATGACTTACTTTCTTCTGTGGAACTTAAAACAATATATTTCGAGACTGGAGCCCAATAACTTCCATTGAATAGACAAAAAAACACAGAGATATTCCTCAAAATATATAATTCATATACAAATGGGTGAAGAATTTGGGTGAATCTGACACACTTTTCCTTAAATGGACCTAAATAAAAAAATAAAAGTAGAAAAGTCATGGTAATTATATACATACATAAATACATACATACATACTGTACATACATGTAACTCATAGAGACAACAGGGCGATCCAACTGTTTATCTGCCTGCATTGTTTGACACTGTAAAATCAAAATTATGTATTTTGGAAGCTGAAATCCTCTATAGAGATGCAGCTGTGATGGTGAACTTTAGCATAATACCCATCTCTCATTTCAGTTTTGTTTCTCTCTCTGTTATCTCTCTCTCCAACAGGTATTAGGTGGATCAGGGCGTCTGTACACGTGCTTCACGTCCTGTCACTACTGCCCATGCCCCGCCTTCACTTTCTCTGTGCTTAGGAGAAATGAGAGTCTGATGGTGAGATCACTTCCTCTTTCTGCTCTCACACACAACCACACAGCTGCATTCACAGACCCCCCGAGACCCTTATCCTTTTTTTAAAATTTTTTTTATATATATATAATCTTTTCTGCTTTTAGGGCTGATATCAAACCATAAGCAATAAGACTTAAATGGATGGAAATCGATGTTAAAAAAATAGTTGACAACTGATATTATTACCAATTAGTTGTCTAGTGATTGTGTTTTAAAACCTTTTTGCACTTACATTATTTAACATGCATTTGAAAAGATATGGAAAACATTTTTTTAAATAATTATTCATTTGTGAATCGAAGTTAACAATTTTGTCGTCAAATACATTTTTATTAGCAACTTTTTTACACGCTTTCATTTTAAGCGTCTTCCTTTACTCTCTTCTTTAGCTTCCTGTTGCTGTGGTTATTTCCACAGGTTTTATTAGTTTTCTCTTCTCCATTGACTGTCTGTTTCAAAAGGAGACCCCAGTATCTGTTGTCACACGGTTACATGTGCATCAGCCTGCTTTTGAGCCCAGGGGAGGCAATGAGACTAAAATTAGTCCTCCAGTCTGAGAAAGAAAATCCAGAGACAACCTCAAAATGCACTGCTTCACTCTGATAGCATGACCTCCCTTTATTATCGAGCCGCAAAAAAATATAAATGCATTTTATACCCATGTGATCTGAGAGGAATGGTTTCCTTGTTTATTTATAGTCCTCTGTGTAATGCAATAGAGTTTAGTTGATGCTCTAGAAAACGTCTCAATGTGATAAACCTGCCTGCTCTGCCAAACCCCAGAAGAACATGATGTGGGATTCTCATCAGATGTGAGTTGGTGGGTTGGTGAGGCTCTATATCGGGGGTCTGGTGTGTAGGGGGAGATTCCAGGTGCAGTCAAGCATGTAGACCAACATGAATGTCAATAATAATGAAAGTACAGTCTGTTCTTCATTGTGTAATGCCGCCACGTTAATACATCCTGTTAAGTGCATGTTTTATTCCCCTTTCAGCTGTTTCATTGTCAATCCTCTCGTTTTGGGCGGCAAAACTATAGCGATATTTTTGACTGTTCATCCCGCTGATGCATATTTTATGACTGCAGTGCCAGTGACTGTAAATTGAGAACAGATGGGTGCTTTGTGCATTTACTATCATTCATTACACACAATAAATATTAGTTTGAAACATATCTGACCTTGAGCGTATACAGTGTCATTCATGTATAACCAAACTGGTGTAATAATAGTTCAGTTGTATAACCTCTATGTTTATTTCTGTCAAACCTTCTCTTACCATTGTTTAGTGCCATTTTATTAAAATGTGATTTCCATATCTGTGTTCTCTAGTGTAAGCACCTCCTGGCAGCCTGCTTGAGTCAGGCCATGGGTTTGTGCCAGCAGGAGCAGGTCTCAGATCAGCAGATGACCCACATTCTCTCAGGGCAAACTGAGGCCAGCACATAAAATATCTGATCCTGAAGTAGAGAGGGACTCTAATAAGAACTTTCATGCAGCAATTCAGGTATTTATAGTCATTATGGATTAGAATGGACTTTCTTGTCATTTGCCTATGAGATTAAAAGTTTGGAAATTGTGTACTTTTCCCAGTGATTCTCTTCTTTTGTAGAATATATAAAAAATAAATGTTGTGAAAGTAAATAAATGAGCAAAGCTGAACCTTAAATACCAAATGTTTGTATATGTGTTCGCAAAATATTTTATCTGTTGCCAGAGAATGTACATCTTTCATTGAGCATGATTGCGTTTATTTTTGGAGCTTCCGTTTGTTTGAAGATTCTGCACTCTAGACTGAGTCTCAGCAACAAACAATGAGACTGTGCGGCTCTGCTCTTTCAAATACTTTCCTTTAGTTTTTTGTTTTGTTTTGTTTTGTTTTGTTCTTAGTTAAGTTGCATTCATAAAATAAATCTGTGAACCATTTATTAAACATTTGTATAGTTGAAAATTAACTGTTTATATTTTTTTACGACAACCATATTAAAAACTCTGTTTTTGCCATTACTATTATTATTGTATTCACACTAATTGGTAAGTCCAGAGAGTCTTTCCTAATGTATACACTCTTAACTATTTCTATTGGCAGCAGAGCATGAGCAAAACATCAATTTGGAAACTTAATGGTTTGCTTGTAAGTTTGTCGTTTTTTCCCCCATTCTTATTATAGGGATTTTGGCTGCGTTTACACTGGCACAAAAAATCCAATCTTTTACTCACATGTGACACTTTTACTCACAAGGTACCCTTGAGCAACCTAACCCCCAACATCAGTAAAAATGGCTGCCTACAGCACCGGGTCTGTGCGTTCTCTTCTTGCTACTCATAACTAACTGATGGGTTAAATGCAGAGGACAAATTCTGATTATGGGTTACTTTACTTGGTCTTTAGAACAAAACAAAAAAATTGTAAACAGGCCTTTGATGTTCTGGGCAAAAACTCCTGACAGTGATGGTTTTGTGTATTTTGTTCTTTTTTTTCCCACAGCACTGAATGTCATATGGTGATTGTGAAACATGAAACATCTCTCATATGATTTTATGGTGAAATTTGTACTTTTGTTGTTACCTCGGGTGTATTTTTTGAACATTAACAATGTACTGTGGCTTTAATTCAGATTAAGAGGCGCAGCAAATATAGACTCGATCGCGCCTCTGCTCTGCTATGTGCTGCTCCGTCTTGGCATGCAGTGTGAATGCTCTAATCCAGGGGTGTCCAAACTCGGTCCTGGAGGGCCCCTGTCCTGCAGAGTTTAGTTCCAACTTGCCTCAACACACCTGCCTGTAAGTTTTTAGTATGCTTTTTAAGACATTGATTAGCTGGTTCAGGTGTGTTTGTAGCTAAACTCTGCAGGACGGTGGCCCTCCAGGAGCAGGATTGGACACCCCTGCTCTAATCTGTTAACATGGGCGCTGGAAAAATATGCGCCGCTTACGCATCCAGTGTGAAACCGCGCCAATGAAGAGCTGCCCATTACTGCTGGTCTAATGAGTTTTCTCTGTAATAATAGCATATTAGTAAAACAGATTAGATTTTTCCGCTCTTGAGAGTGTCAAAAGCTTCTATTTACATTGGCTACATTGCTCAACGCTGCAAAACACAATCACAAACATTTCTTGAACGCAATGGCTAATCAGAGGCGTTTAAGTTAAAATCCACTTACTGCTGGAAAAACTCAACTCCTGAGTTTTCCTCCCCCAGTTTTTAGTTCTGCATTTTAGTAATATATCCATTAAGAATTTTAATTTGCTGCATTAAATTTATTATTGGTGACATGCCAAATCACGCATGCTTCTGTTCACATTATAGTGGTTTGTGAACGTAGACACTTTAATAACTAATTATTTATCCTGGGATGTGCAAGTTCTTGTAACATGTAACTTGAAAATATATTCTTTTTAAATGTGTTTTAAAGAAGGAAGCACATCTAGCCTAAAGAGTTTGTTCACGCTCCATCTATGCAAAAAGGGAACTTATTTAATGTAAAGAAAAGTTTGAATTGCTCATTGAAATACAAAAAATGGAACAAGAAAGAGGAAGCGAAAGATACAGAAATATATCAGGTGAAATGTATTTCTGCCAGTATGCAATGTACTGGCAGAAACAACGTTTCCTATTGTATATTGATTCTGCACATTTACTTATGGTAGCAGAACTTCTTCTTTCAAGATGTAGATAAACGGAGTTATTTTTATTTATTAGTCTTTTATGCTTAGTATGTACACAACAAGTGCATTGTAATGATTAATTAAAAGTTTTATACAGTACATAGTAGTTAAAGACACTTACAAAAATAATTAATTATGATTTGGGGAACTAAAATATGGTAAACTCTGACTTGCACTAGAGTATATAAGCTACTAAAGCTAGACTAGAATCATGGACTTTGATGCTTTGGCTCAGTTAAAAGTGTGTTTATTTGAACAAAGGCTGCGTGTACACTCTTTCTCACAACACACACATACAGACACACGTTTTCTTTTTAAATAAGGGGGCCGCTGATATTTAGCAGCACAGTTGAGCTGAGCTAAAACGGTCCAACTTTCATATGAAGAGGGCACAAAAGATACAAAACTGCTTTTATTAACAAAATAATTCACCATACATAATGTATTTGTTAAATAAGACTCCAATTGATGCTAAAGGTTTTTGTCGTGAAACTTTTTCAACATAAAGAGAACATCACAGTGTATGTAGATTAGTGACAAATACACATGTCAAAAACATACACATTTGAAAGCAGACTTTTTTTCTTTTTCTTTTCTCCAAAGGCAGGAAAAAAATTCAGTTACACTGGACTGGTAAAAAGGCCTTCAGTTTCACCGCTTTCTCCAGACAGCACTTCAGTAAAGGAATAAAACGTCAGCTAACAGTTGCAGTGCAGTACAGATTCGTCTCCATTGGAATGTCTCGCACACTCCTGTAGTTTAGCCCTTACGAATAGTAACATATATCTGCATTTTTACATCATTTAGAAGCTACAAAACACAAAAATGAGAGCGTTTTTCTTCCCCTCAATAAATAGAAACATGGTTTGACTGTTGGCACAGCTGTGGATGTGCACTCGTTTGAGTTTGGGGCGGTTGGAAAAGGCATGTCATTGTCAGGGACAAACGCATCATTGCATCTGTCAGTTTGAGTTGGGTACCAAAACCAGAGCTGATGAAATTCACACACGGTCTTATTCAGCTGTTTCCAGTGATAAGTCATTTGTTTACACTAAAAGGAAGAAGAAGAAAAAAGATTGTGACACAATCACAGCCATGATCAGTGATTGTTAATATACAGCTACAGTATTTGGACCAATGAGCTTTCATCCTGGACCTAGGGCTACATGACAGAAATAGAAATTAAGTGAATGACAGAATGTCTGTCACTTGTCACGGTTGTGGGACAAAACCTCTTGCTGCAGGTTTTAACAATATAACCTGACATACATGCTGCACAATGTAAATGCACTCAATTTTCTTTAAATAACAGGATTTATTCAGAAGACAAATTAAATATAAAAATTTATTTATTTATTTTGTCAGTTGTACTCGACAGATATATAGTGGCGAGATAAATAATTGGCGAGGGATGGAGACTTTAACCTACATGTGCCACAGCTCTCAGATTTTCAATCATTTTATAAACCATATTTGTAATACTTTAATATGTAGCCTAGATGAGCCAGTTGAGGCCCTGATAAATGAAGATCAGACCTCTCTCTAAATCTGTGGTTATACTGTAAAGGTGCTTGGTGATTTATAGAACAGGGTTGCAAGTATTGACAGTACAGAGCATTATAAACTATCCAGTTCCAGTGGTGACACTGTAAATCTCACTCTAGAGGACACTCAGTCTTTGCTCCAGGTCAGCTGCTGTTGTTTCAGTCTGGGTAGTTTGTCACAGCCAGACATTCCATAACAAATGTGTTCCTAAGGGCTGTGACACATTAGACAGACAACAGAAACATGGACATTCACATCTGGGGAAACTGAGCTCCAAATGTCTGAGACCATAGTGAAAATCTGGGATTCAAATCTAATTTTAAGGTTCTAAAATAAAGATTTTTAGTTTTTTTATCAAGCTCCAAAAATGTCTTGTTTGGATATTGTGAGATTTGTGACGTCACACGGGCAAATCTATTTGCATATGCCTGCCTCCAGAGCAAGACATCGACGAATAGTTTGCACCACCCACTGGCATTCAGTGGCTTAACGGCCGACACTTTCCTACACCTGATGCGAGCGTTGCATCAAAAGCAAATAAAAGCTTATTTGTATACAGATGCCTGTTCACTTTCTGACGTACTCCACACACTTGAGTCTGCAGACAAGATAACAAATTAAAAGAGTTAATAAACATAAAGGAACAATTGTTTTGACGCGTCCTGTTCAAACAGCTCATTGTGTAGAGACTTCAGAAGGATCAGCATCAGGAATGAGTGGATGGTTTATTTTTAATGGCATCGTGGATCGAGCCGGAGGGTTATAAGCTTGTTCTAAGAATTTGACTGCATATTGTTTTGTAAATGAGGCACAATGTAATGAAGAGCTCACAAAGAAACTTTTGTTGACAGATGAAGCTGTCAGCTGTATTGGATTTGACAGAAGCTATGTCGCAAACCACACGTAAACGATTTCATAATGCTTTGCCTGTAAATTACAATAGATTTTTGGACCCCACAGTGTAGATGTTAGAAAGAAAGAGAGCATAATGGTCATGTCAACAGAACCTCCTTCAAAGCTACATTTATTTGAAAGAATATTTATTAGTTTTTATATTATAAAATAAAATTACAAAAATTCAGATTAAGAAAATTATGACACTTTTTGTTTTGTAATGCAATACATTTTGAGGTGTGCCTGTCCAAATACTATTGAGGTCACTCTACAGTATGTGTATTGAGATTTCTGAGGGAGTCATTTTGGTTTCAGATATGAAATTGAAGTTAACGGAGCTGTGGACTGACCAGTACTGCTGAAGTGTAACACCTTGGAAAACATGCCTTTTAAATAATGAAAAGACTAAAAGTCAGGTAATTTTTCATCATTGGTGGTGTACAACATGGTTTTATGATGGATTTTCTTTCTGATATGGGTTCATAAATTAGCCTTTACCCCATGTATATTCAGATTGAGGAGCAGTCTTAGTCTCAATCATAATTTTTTTTTTTAAAAGTCCTAATACATTCAATCAGTCAGACAGACATGGTTTCTTTGTGTGCCCTGTTCCAGGGTGGTGTATTCAGCAGATGTGCCTTATAATTTCAGATTGTTCAGTGGGCTGTTCTACAGACTTGAGATCATTGAAGATTGAACTAAAGCTGCCCAAGATTACTGTTCTACAGGATCTTCATTTAGGTTACAATTTACCACATATATGTGGTTCAGTTCATTGTTCAGCATTTCCAGAGACACACTGACAGCTCTTAGCTTTCATTCCTGTGTTAATATAAACACTTAACTTGACCTAAGGCCGCTGCTCAAGTTTGTTAGTGCTTGGAAATGCAATCTATAAATATTTCCACAGATTTGTAGTGATATAGTTTTTTTTTCTTCACATTTTAATCCTGAAAATGTTCAAGCGTGTCCCCAATGTCAAAGGTCTTCATGAATAGTGGGCCACGCTAGACATGATTATGACTCTGTTTGTTTGCAGTTCATTGGCCTGTAAACATTTCTCTCAAAAATGTGGACAAAGACTTCTATAGCAGAGGGTCAATGGTCATTGTAATCTGGTCTCTGTGAATGCTGCTTCCAGTGGAGCTGCGATACAACTCCTCGCGTCGACAAAGGAAATGGCGGTTCAGAATCTTCCTGAAAGTGAATCTGAACTCCTGAATACGGTAGGCGTAGATAATGGGATTGACGGCGGAGTTGGCGTGCGAGAGGATGATGGCAGTGTTCATGACGAAACTGGGTTTCTCCAGCTCGCTGTAGAAGAGAGTGAGGCAGTTCAAGATGTGCACAGGCAGCCAACAGAGAGCGAACAGGCCCACGATGATGGAGAGCGATTTAGCGGCACGAATCTCCCGTTGCAGCAGGCCATGGTGGTGATTCTCGCCATTACTCACGCTGCATTTGAGCTCGATCTGACGGAGCTGTTTACGTGCTACTGTGAATATCTTAATGTAAATGCCCAGCATGATAAGCAGAGGCGGCAGCACACAACCAAAGAAGTTGAAGTACACCATGTAGCTCATGTCCACCACATTCTCGAAGAAGCACTTGAGGCAGCAGCTTTGCAAGAAGCCTGTTTCAATGTCACTGCTGTTGCCAGACTGTATAGAGCCACTTTCGTTTCTGGAGCAGGATAAGTCTTTACGGTTCCAGCCCACAAATGGGATGAGTCCGATGATAAAGGATAAGATCCATAAAATGGCAATGATCTCTCTTGCCCTTTTCCCAGTGACAAGCTCCTTATACCTGAACAGAGAAACAAAGATGAATAAATAAAGACGTAGCAAATTTTGGCTAAACATTTGGCTAGTGGTTGAGTTCATTATATTGTACACTGGGGTCCAAAAGTCTGAGAATACTAGTAAAAATCCTTTTTTTTTTTTTTAAATACAAATTTTGCATTTATGTGCATTAGTAAAATAAATGCAAAAAAGGGACAAACCAAATGATGTTCCAAAGCATTAGAACATCTGACCATTTGTACAAAGAGCCACGTGAGCAATGTCACAAATTTACTTATTTGATTAGTGATTATTTATTCATTTATTTCAGTGTGCTTCTAGAATTTTGGATCCCACTCATTTCATACATTCATTTAATAAAATACAAAAAGCTTAAAGGGTTAGTTCACCCAAAAATGAAAATAATGTCATTAATGACTCACCCTCATGTCGTTCTAAGCCCGTAAGACCTCCGTTCATCTTCGGAACACAGTTTAAGATATTTTAGATTTAGTCCGAGAGCATTCTGTCCCTCCATTGAAACTGTATATACAGTATACTGGCCATGTCCATAAAGGTAATAAAAAGATCATCAAAGTAGTCCATGTGACATCAGTGGGTTAGTTAGAAGTTTTTGAAGCATCGAAAATACTTTTTGGTCCAAAAATAACACAAAATAAGACTTTATTCAGCATTGTAGTCTCTCCCTTGTCTGTTGTCAATCCTTCACAGTTACGCTGATGGCGTAAGACGCTGATGACGTGTATTTCTGGTGCGCCCGAGCTTCGTTTACAGTCTGAGGGAAACGCACGCTGTAAAAGTGTCTCATCCGCGACATGCACATTTACGCCCCATTAAAAAAATGATATCCACGCAAACAATGTAGAATAGCTTGAATATAGCGTGCGTCTCCCTCAGACTGTAAACGAAGCTCGGGCGCACCAGATAACACGTCATCAGCGTCTTCCGTCAGCAGCGTCACTGCGGAGTCCTGAACGCAGATTCACAACAGACCTGGGAGAGAATACAATGCTGAATAAAGTCTTATTTTGTGTTATTTTTGGACCAAAAAGTATTTTCGATGCTTCAAAAACTTCTAACTAACCCACTGATGTCACATGGACTACTTTGATGATCTTTTTATTACCTTTATGGACATTGCCAGTATACTGTATATACAGTTTCAATGGAGGTACAGAAAGCTCTCGGACTAAATCTAAAATATCTTAAACTGTGTTCCGAAGATGAACGGAGGTCTTACGGGCTTAGAACGACATGAGGGTGAGTCATTAATGACATTATTTTCATTTTTGGGTGAACTAACCCTTTAAGTTTAAAGTTATTTTATTTCCTTATATATTTCATAATTTTTATATTCTACTCTGAGGTTTCAACAGATATATTGTTCAAAATAAATATAATTACAAAAAGAAAAGGCCACTTTGTGGTTGTCAAACTTTAGTAGTGAGCTATACCTGTGTGAACTTTTTGAACATGCATCCACTAAAAATCACTGCAAGTTGCAACACCAAAAAAAAAAGGAAGCTGGTTCTGACTAAATACTTATGAATCATTTGTTTGCATCAAGTAGCATTATATTTTGTCTATAGTGTAATGACATTTATGAATGTTTAATTGTGACTTGAATGTCCACCTACTCCTGTATTTGTATATATATAGTAAATTTGAGAGGGCAAGAGGGAGAGGAGAAAAGAGCTTAACATAAACACTCAAGTGACTGATGGCTTCAGCTTTCACTTGGAGATGCTTCATCAGGCATCCTCAGACAGCTCTGATTCTGCTTCTACTGATGGACTAAATGAGTAATACACAAGGTGCATTATTCATCGCACCCACCATAACCTTTCTCTGTGAGACCTGGACTGCCACGGCCGTCAGTGGTGCTGCCCCAGTGACAGATAGAGAGGGGGTTGGGAAAGCACTGAGAAAACAACGAGTTTGCCTGCAGATAACTACATTATGTAGCACAAGCAATACTGTTACTGTTCCGATACATTTAGGGCAGTGTTGTTATTCTTAACTAAAACTATTCAAAATTCCGAAATAATCTAATAAATATTAGACGAAAAACGTAAAACCCAAAGTTGAAATTGCAGCTGTTCAGAAATATTAACAACAACAAAAAACTATGATAAAAGTGCATACAATTACTAATACTAAAACTGAAAGGAAAACTGAATATATAAATACAAGAATATGAATAAAAAATACTACAGTATAATACTACAATAGTAAAGCCGTATTGGCTTATTGATTTAAACAAACGTCTTACTAATCAAACTTTGATGCATAACTTGTAACGCTTGTGCTTGAACCGCATGTGTGCGGTTATGTACTCAAAACTAAAAAAAAAAAATGCAGCCAAGCACTGGACTAATGATTTTCAATTGTGAGATAGAACAGTTTAAAAGAAAATCTCAATCTCAGACTTACACTGAAGGAGTCATTTACAGACAAGAACTCATGACAGTGATTTGGGGGTGGGTGTTTTGACTTGGGCTAGTTGTCACCTTTATTTATATAGCGCTTTATAATACTGATTGTTTCAAAGCAGCTTTACAGTGATAACAGGAACAGTATTCAATAATGCAAACCGTTCATTTCATCTAGCAACTTTAAAAGAAAACAGGGTGATGGTTCAGCTGAAGTCAGTAAACACCTAGCACCCAAAACACCCTAAAGTGACCATCTTAGCAATTCCTATACTCTAGAATCATGGGAAAGAGCTTAGGAAAGATGTCAGCATCATGGTTTAATGTGTAGTCATGTGCCGCTGCTTTGACTTCTAATTCTGCACATTATTTTCTCCATCCTTGGCATAATTTAAACCATACCATCTAAAATATTTGTTTGTTTCAGATTCAAGGATACATGATGTAATTGCATTTAGCTCCAAGAGCACAGTCTCCTTTTGTTAGACACTTCTTTCAGCTTTAACACTTTTCTCTATCTCTCAGTGCCAGCTTCCCTCTACTCTTAGGGCACATGAATGGAGGGAAAAGTGGATTAGTTGTGGCATGACAACAACCCGCTGGCATCCCAATCACCCTCACTTTCTTTCACCCCTTCATTCTATTCCGCACACAAATCCCTCCTCTAACCCTTCAGTTCTTCAGCTGCCTCTCTTCCGCTTTAAACCAAAGATCTCTGCCAACATGCTCTAGTGTAAGTGAAAACAGTTGACAAAATGGCACTAAAGGAAGAAGGTCTCAGCCGCTTTGCTCTTAACAATGTGAGCAGGTGAAAAATATGAAAAGAATACTTAGTCCCCAAAACAGATTATGTTGCCAAAGAAAAAAGGCCAGCAGCACTCCAAACTCCAAATAATTTTGATTCCAAACTTGATTAATGATCATTGGGCATTGTCCTAAATTCACACTGTGACAAAAAATACCAATGGATTTTTTTTTTCTTCACAAAAATAAATAAAAAATATATCAATACATTGACCTATAATGGTTTATCAACCCACTTTTCTGTAACTTACTTATTATCTAATTTTTTAGGGTCATTGAATGCTAAATAAGAACATTAAATGGATAGTTCATCAAAAAGATTTATAAAAAAAATTAACCCTAAGGTGAACTAACCCTTTAAAGAGAAGCAAGTAAAACAGCATCTGGCTGTATTAAAAACACATTATGATGTGTGAACACACATGTGTGACTTACCACTAAGGGAAAGTCCTGCCACTAACCACCTCTTCTTATGTTAAAACCAATGACTCAGAGGAAAAAGATGCTACTAACTGATTCAAGCCCACGCTTACCGGTACATTTATATAATAGCAGCTTACTGTTTTAGAAAACTTGAACCCTATTTAAATCCTTCAGCCAGAGGACATGCAGCTAAACAGTCAGACTGAGATTTTGTGTTTATACGCAGGAAAAGAGATGGAGAGAGACAGACAGATGAGAGCGGAGAATGTGTGCATGAGAGAGAGACGTGGTGGTCCAGTCTGGTGAAGGAAAACCGAAGCAGGAATACTGTTTGGCAGCACTGTGAGGAAACTTGGTTCCTCTTGGATCATCTACTAACAGCGATCATGCCAAAAGCCTGTATTTCCAGTAACTACGGCATAACTAGAAACATACGTTCATCTTGCCCATGAAACAGTAAGAGTAACAATACCTCCCAGGATCTGAGATGATTTGGAATGCACTGGCTTTCATTAAAGTCACCTATACTGTAAGCATTTCCTTATTTTACACCAGAGGCGCCGCTAGACCCTTTTACTAGTGCACGAGCCCCAGTAAAGTTACCTGATAAATCATTGTCTGATGAGGTAGGTACCAGAAGATATGCGTCAGCGTCTGAAAATAGGCTTTCCTATTCATTTAATGTTATTTATATAGTTTTAAATATTTAAAACTTGAAGGCTGATACCCCAAAATCCTCTTCAATTATATGCCTTTGCCCGCACACTCGCTGTGCTTCTCCTTGTGGAATCCTTGACTGTCAGTCAGACGATTATTCATAATATGACGTTGTAGCTGAGGAATTCTTATCGCTGTGATGATGAGTAGCATGTGAATTTGTATTATTTAGTTGAATGAGGACATTGCATTGTCCATATCTAATTCATTTTAGCTTGTTAAAGGGCTTGTTTGTCACCCAAAAATTTTAATTCTCTCACTAATTTCTCATCCACGTCTTCCAAACCCGTAAGACTTTCGTTCATCTTCAGATTTTTTTTATTTATATTTTTGATGAAATCTGAGAGCTCCATTGACAGCTACACAACATTGACAGCTACACAACTACCACTTTGACACTTCAAAAAGTTCAAAAAGAGATCGCAAAACTAATCCAAATGAATTGAGCGGTTTAGTTCAAATTTTCTAAAGAGACTCGATCGCTTTTTATGATGAACAGATTTAATTTAGGCTTTTATTCACATATAAACATCCATCAACTCACACATCAGTTGTGGTAAACAGAGGCTCAAGCATGTTCGCTTGACATGCAAGAACCAATGAGGTTCATTCTCGTGTTACGCAGCACGTTTGAGCTTCTGCAAGAACCAATGAGGTTAATTCTCGTGTTACACAGCACGTTTGAGCTTCTGCAAGAACCAATGAGGTTCATTCTCGTGTTACGCAGCACGTTTGAGCTTCTGCAAGAACCAATGAGGTTCATTCTCGTGTTACACAGCACGTTTGAGCTTCTGCAAGAACCAATGAGGTTCGTTCTCATGTGTTACACAGCACGTTTGAGCTTCTGCAAGAACCAATGAGGTTCATTCTCGTGTTACGCAGCATGTTTGAGCTTCTGCAAGAACCAATGAGGTTCAATCTCATGTGTTACACAGCACGTTTGAGCTTCTGCAAGAACCAATGAGGTTCATTCTCGTGTTAAGCAGCACGTTTGAGCTTCTGCAAGAACCAATGAGGTTCGTTCTCATGTGTTACACAGCACGTTTAAGCTTCTGCAAGAACCAATGAGGTTCGTTCTCATGTGTTACGCAGCACGTTTGAGCTTCTGCAAGAACCAATGAGGTTCGTTCTCATGTGTTACACAGCACGTTTAAGCTTCTGCAAGAACCAATGAGGTTCGTTCTCATGTGTTACGCAGCACGTTTGAGCTTCTGCAAGAACCAATGAGGTTCATTCACAAAAGTTAGTTTGTCAAGATGGTTCGGTTGAACGTCTGTATATGTTTATGGTTAATGATGTTTAAATGTGAATAAAAGCCTACATTAAATATGTCCATATAAAGAGATTGTGTCTCTTCAGAAAATGTTGAGTTAAAGGTACAATATGTAAGATTTGTGTAATAAAAAAATAAAAAAAACACTTTCACAGTGTGATATATTTCATGCAGTTGTGAACTTACAGTACATTATCCCAAAAGATCCCAAGGATTTGTAAATCCAGAGAAATTCCATTTTTTAATAATGACTCGTCAAAATACAGGTCATTGTCGCATATCAGTGACGTAATATCCGCGTTATCCTCGGTTTCCGCTTGTAGAAACCATAGACACAATACATAGAATCCTCATTAGCGGCTGTTTCAATGGGCCGCTATACGTAAGCCGCTAATCAGCAATCTATGTATGCATATCATTGATACAATATCTCACAAACCGCTGTTGTGTTGTTCAGTCATCATGGTTCACGATTATGGATTGGCGAGTACAGGAAATCCCCTCAAAAAACGTAAACATAGATCAACTTAGGCAAAAAAAAAAAAAAAACTTAGGCTTTGGGAAAAACTGAGAAATAAAACAAGGATCAATATTGGCATGGTGTTTCCAGGACGGGGAGAGCTTCGTGACAAACAGAGACTCCGCTCTCGCATGCGTTTTAATAGACAGGTAAGCAAATATATATTACTCATTGTACACTACAGTTATATTGCACTTTGTTTGTACTTCAGTAACGCTTTTTGGTGTCTGGTAAGTCTGGTGACCAAGTCTATAGCAGTGAAATTAAGTGTGTTGCACAAAAATATTTAGGCATTACTTGCAAATACTGTGGGTTTGTTCAAACGTACTTTTAGTACGATTGTTTTAAACATGTAAAACTGCGCAGCATTAACCCACCAAATCATTTGACAAATAGTCACATATTAGTAACAGGCTAATATAGCATTACATTTCACGTTCCTGGCAGCTAATTCATTACGGTGACATAACAAAGTGTGATCAAATGCACAGGTAATACAAAAACGAATTTATTAGCTGATAGATCATTTATATGATTCGTGAATTCTATATATCTCTGGATGGTGAAAACGACATCTCCTATAGTTTCACTCTCCTTCAAAGCGTCATCAAGCTTCATCTTTGTTATTGTTTTGAAAATGCGACCTCTGGCGGCGAAAAAATTACATATTGTAGCTTTAACTACTCAATTCATATGGATTCGTTTTATGATCTCTTTATGAACTTTTTGAAGCACCAAAGTAGTAGTTGCGTAGGTGCAACCAAATAACCCATTAGTATTCCATCGGATTGACGGCTCGATCGGACTGAAAAGCCTTCAATGTAAACACTTTAATCAATCCAATTGAGCTAGATCCGAATTAAATTTTTATCTGATTGAAAGTTGGGGTTTATTCTTCTTCTAATCCACTTGATCGGATTGAAAACCAAAACTAAAAGGACTGCGCATGTGCAATGACTTAGAAATAGTTTAATGGTGTATGGAGTGCGGAACGAGCTGTTCTTCCTGTTGAAAAAGTGTCATAAAAATGAGTTTCCCGTCATTCTAAAATTCTCCTTTTACTCAGCGTCTGTGAAGTGGGGCAGGACAACGTCCCACCAGTCCTTGTTTTTTGGATTCTCATCCACCGACGACTGGTTTTGGGTGCGGGGAGGGGCATTTTTACTGTGTGATAAATATAAGCACACGGTTCATATGCTCATTGTCTCCATATTATGATCAGAGATAGATATTAAGTCTGCTGTTTAAAACAAATAACCAAATGTAGGAGGAGAATAGTTATTATGCGTAAACAGCGGGAAACTGTAGACTATATTTGTGCAATGTGCGCATGTCAAAAAATCTAATGAGAAAGCACAGAAAATATAGTACAGAAAGCTCTCAGATTTCATCAAAAATATATTTATTTGTGTTCCAAAGATGAACGAGAGTCTTACGGGTTTGGAACGACATGAGGGTTTGTATTAATTACAGAATTTTTGGATGAACTATTCCTTTAACTGCTAAAAGAATGCTTGCTTAGGCCTTCTAATTTGCCATCGTTTGTGGCTGGTTTAGTCATCATGAGTGAAAGCTTTTTGAAGTGATTGTTTAATTTAGGTAATGAATGGTAATACGTTTGCACATGACAATGCTAGTGAATTAGTTCTTTTTTTCAGTAATTTTAATTACATAAGGTATAAGTTTTGAAAAATTAAAATTTTGCATTGATGAAGTTAATTTGGTTATAATTGATTACCATGGTAAAATAGTTTCAATGCATAATGCCTGTGATGATCAAACTCTAGAAAAGCCCCTATTCCACACTATCATCCAACACTGTGTTAAATCCTGTGGTGATGCAGTTTATCTGGATTCACAGTGTTGGCTATGGAAGTGAAACCCAAGCCCTGCGTATTCATTTTCAGTAATTGCTACAGCAATTACATGCACACTTGCTTTGTTTACCAGTCAATATGTAGTTTATTCCTTTCTTTATTCTTTCCAATGATGTCCACTTATTCAGAAGAAATAGGACAGCACGAGCAACACTGAACAGTGTAAAAAGGTGTCACTCTAACGTTTCAGGTTTGACAACATTTACATTTTAGCTAGTGTAACATTCAAAGAGTAAAACAAAAAACAAAACACTGCTTATTTACCTTGGTCCTAATTATGTGCAATGCAACGATGATAAACTTTTTATTTATTATGTAGAATATATATTCCAGATTTAATTGTACTTTAGAATTGCCACTTATCTTCTCTTTGTTGGCCCCCCCTTTTTTTTCCTTAATCCTAATCGTTAAAGTTTGTTGTCATAGTCCTGTCCTTAATCATTAGGGGCTTCTTCTTTGACAACAAACAACCTTCTTTTCAAACGCCCTCATGAGATTAACAGATTAACACAGATTAAGAAAATCAGACCGATATATCCATTTCAGGAAGCCGAGTTTAGCTTCAGTCCTGTGACTGCGTGTGTCATCTTCGTGCTGTCCTGTGTCCTGAATAAGTCGTTCTGTGTTTTAACTTTGATGAACTAGATGAACTTCGAACGAATTGCAACAAACGCACGAGCGTCAAATTGATCCCATCTATCTCCCTCTATCTCAGGTGGTTACTCAATATAACCGCCTTTCAGAAAAGATGATAGTCATTTTGTTGTGTGTTTGAATAAACTAAATAATGGTTACTCGATATAACCGCCTTTTAGAAAAAATGATGGTCATTTTGTTGTGTTGATAAAGATGAATAAACTAAATAATGCTAATGAAAAAAGTACTGCTGAAAATGCCAAAGACATTGAAGAACAGATTCATGCCATGTTGTCACGCGCGGAATGTTGTACACGCGCGTGTAAATGCCTAAGCCTCTTTCAAAACAGCTGTTTAAACTGTTTAGGTATATATAGCTACCTATTTTACCATTGTAATTTAAGAATAAAGAGTCATAGGTAGGATAGGTACTAGTAATTAATAATTCAGTGACAATGAAAAGGAAATACAAATTAAGCGTAAAACACTCACCTCAGGGGGATTTTTACAGCCAGATATCTGTCGATGGCAACCGCAAGAAGACTAAATATTGAACTTTGAGTCAGTACCAGAACAAAACACGCCAGGAAAAGACATCCATAAAAGTCTGAGCGCAGACCAATGCTTATAGTGATGGCAAAAGGGATGGCAAGACAGCCAACCAGAATATCCGCCACGGCCAGTGACACCAGAAAGTAATTGGTGGCGTTCTTGAGAGTGGAGTTGATGGCCACAGCCCAGCACACCAGCACATTGCCAGCGATTGACAGTACGGCGATCACCAGCTCTATAGCAATGTATAGAGAATCCATTGCTGCACACTTCACAGAGAAACAC
The DNA here is from genome assembly GCF_949152265.1 of Phoxinus phoxinus. Taxonomy (NCBI): domain Eukaryota; kingdom Metazoa; phylum Chordata; class Actinopteri; order Cypriniformes; family Leuciscidae; genus Phoxinus; species Phoxinus phoxinus. Next base: position 34,605,491 of record NC_136878.1, on the reverse strand, counting down.
CTTTAGACAGTAGGCTAGTTAGGATGTCATGAGTCTGTCTGTCACTCTGTGGTGCTTGTCCACTGGTAAAATAACAATAATCCACGGATCTCCAAAGTTTGTGATTTGCCAACATGGCCATCTGTTGGTGTAAAAAAAAAACATTATTTGCATTAATTCCCTGAAGAGAAATATTTAAAACCATTAGAGGCAGATAGAGGTACATTTTATAATTTCTGACAGATTCCTAGAAGTTCCCACTGACGAAAATAAGTTTATTAAAGAAAGTCACAATAACCTATATAATTTGGAAGAGGTAGTGTGCAAATACTTACCCTTCAGAGCTGTTTTTGTTTTTTGACGTCCCTCTTTAAACTGCCTTGCATCTGTGTCTTATGGTGCAATGTTGCAGAAGCAGTAGTGAAGTAATCTGTGCACCGTCAGCGCAACACATGGCTTTTCAAGCAGCTCGCGGAAAACAGACAGAGCTCTGACTGTACATCACAGCTCATGGCCACGCCCCAACCGCGCGAGCGACACACACACACACACACACACACACACACACACACACACACACACACACACACACACACACACACACACACACACACACAACCCTGATTTTACATCAGCAATTCAAATAAAGTCATTTTTCTTTATTATAGTTGTCTAAATACTATTAGAATATTTATCATACTAAAATGTCCACTGACTATAAATAAAAATGATTGAATTAGGAGAAGAATAATTCTAGTAAAACTAGATTTGTCTTTCCTGAAATAAATTGTAACAGGGGGAGACCGACATATGGTAGTAGCCTAACTTTTAGTTTGAGCAACAGTAACTCAGTGGTTGTTTGTGCTAGATCTCTCAAACTGTGATACACGCTAGCCACATTTGTCTACTACAAATAAAACTCGGCATGTAGCCTACTACACAATCACAGATAAATGTCAAATACACAGAGTTCTGTTGTTACAACAACCTACACTAAAGCCTATATTTGCATTAAATCTTTCTTTGCGATCTGAACTTGTTTGACATTTTTACAACGACCGTACATCTGTTGAAATTTATTATTTAGCCTATCTCTCTATATTTCTAATTAGTTCTGTGGTGTGCGTTACCATTCTCCCTGACTACTCAGGCTACTCAATTAGAAAGTGGTGAATTTCTAATGGGCTGTTAAAGGGCAGCCCGACTTGATTGCTTTCACCTGTGGGGAGGAGAAGGCTTTAGATGGGGGAGACTGCAAGGATACAGAGAGGTGGTGACTGGGGAAAGTGATCTCTAGAGATGCAGATATACAGATAGTTAGCCTAGGGGGGTAAATGTGAGGTAATAGAGTTAGGGCTGTCTGCCTTTTAGTGACACCGTAACCTCAGTGCGGAGAGTACTGCCACTCATTCACTGTTCTGCTGCTACATGGCTGATTTCAGGACTGTTTGCTCTGCCAACATGAGACGCTGACAATGCAGACTTTATGTGTTTGTCAACGATTGATGCTGATTGTGAGGAATAATCTTCTCCCTCGTTCTGTAGGCTACACCTCGTGGATGGGTCCCATGTGCTGCAATTGTATTTTGGGAGTATGCTGGCGTGGATTGCAGTTTTTTTTGTGTGTGTGTGTGTGTGTGAATGGGGTGTTTTGTGAATTAATTAATTAATTAGGATTTAAGTTCACTGGCGTGTTTAGTTCACTGCACACCCCCTAGTGTCATTTTCTTGTTGCCTAAATCATTTACAGCATGATATTGTAGTCCACTGCATGCGTTGTCTAAATAAATTTGTCATTGTGTTCGTCACATTTTTTTTTATTTCTGACATTTGCAATAGCGTAAAAGCAAAAGAAAATCTTACACTTCTATCAACTACTTTGTCACTTTTTTATTTTACAAAGTAGAAATACAAAATTGTAATAAAAAACTAAAAAAAAAACTAGAAAAAGTGTGAATGGAGACAAGTGCGTTTGGGCTAAAAAAAATAATAATAGACCTACAAGTGAACAATTACAGGGTGTTCACTTGGTCTAGTGCAAACTCCTAATGCAGTTTCATGCCTTACACATTCTGTCCCGCAAAAAAAGAGGGAAACACTTGTTTCACACCATGTTTACTAGCCCTAGTAAAATCGGTTTATCTATTAGATTAGATAGATTCTATTTTTGTAATTATTGACATTTGACATTGATTTAACTCTGTTAACTTAGTCATAGATGACAAAGAGTCGGATTTTCAGAAAATTTAGCTACTACACGTATTTCTGAGAAGATATGAGTGAAGTGACAATATTGTGTAATTGCTAAAGATTTACTATATGAACCCTGTATTTCTAATTAGTCTGTCTGTAGCAACACACATCTGTTTTACTATTTTAGCACAACTTTTTAAAGGTTTTTAGCAGACCTGTAAAAACTGATGCCAGTATGACTTCCAAAATGTTACCTCTGCGTAAATCACATGAGAAAATCAAAAATATTTGTTTATACTTTGTGAATGAATATATTGTAAGACAGTTGTCTCTGAGATGCAGTTCCAATAAAGGTCATTGTAGCTTTTTAATTGAAACAAGCAAACAATGTAGCCTATTTATGATGACAAAATACTTTATTACCATTATCATCAATTACACATCTGGTGTTTCAGACAAACCCGAAAAGTTTCAAATAGAAAAAAAACACACACAGTCCTTTGCAAATTAAATATTTGAGAGCAAAGAAGTCAATAAATAGCATTTCCAAAAAGAAACCGTTATAAAACACAGATGCTGTCTGCTTTTTGTATGTATTTTACTTCTGTTGAGAGAATTTTATTATCAATTATCTATGCGCTTGAATTAAGTGTGAAACGCAGCATTTGTTAGAATTTGGCACAAATTACACTAACTAGCCTAAAGACATTTCTGTGAGAGTATTTTTACAATATTGATACTTTTAAGGCATTGTTTAAATCCATCATTAAACTACCCCATGTAATTTAAACAGGCACAAAAGCATTAAACAATCAATAATGGTTGTTTAAAACAAACATTCAGTAAGAATTCAATCAGACATTGACTTTCTGGCATTTTTTCAGGAAATAATTAACTAGAGTAATAGAGAAATAAGCTTAATGCTTGTTAATGAGGAATATGTAAATGCACATAGTCTGTTAAATAATTGAAACATGTAAAGTTTCCAATGGTTGTTATTGTTCCAAGTGTCTCTCAACTTTTCAACAAAACACATGAAACTTAATTTCCATAGTTTGATGCATTTCTATGACATATTAGTTTTTAAAATTATTTGTGGGAAAACTAAAATTTTAAAAATACTTTAAGTATATCAATGTATAAGTATGTCAATATATAGATTTAGGTAATAATACTTTATAAAGCATACTAAAAAAACTATATACCAGTTTAGTGCAAGATTGCAAACCTACACTTCAAGCAACTTCAAACTTCCAAAACTGAGTAAGAATCATATGAGACATGAATTGTAAGGAAAACAGAAGATGTTTGATGCTAGAATGATTTTGTGTATGCATGACTTATATGATATTTCTTGCATTTAGAGTGAGAACCTGACTGGTGTGAACATTACAGAACTGTGTCTGTCTGTGTTTATTTAGAAACACTGGTTGTAAAGGAAGAACTGGACCAGGCAAAAAAAAAAAAAAAAAAAAAAAGTGCTTCTGTGCCTCTTCTTCTTCTTTATTTCTTCCAATCACACATTAAGTCTCAAAGTACTTATAGATCTGAGACACATACTGCATTACACTTTGCCAGTCCGGTCTGTCTGTGTGCATCAGTTCATCAATGTCCTAGAGAGAGAGAGAGAAGAGAGATGTAGAAGTTTAGATGTAGGAAACACTTTTCATTTTCATTTTCATGCATGATTCTTTAATTATGTATTAGTCCTTCTTTAACGAATGTGACCTTCTACATTCAATTTTGTTTTATATAATTATTTTACCTTTTCCTCAGACTTGCATTGTTAAACAAGACAATTCCATCTTAAAATATTATAGAAAATATTATTTATTAATTATGATGGTCTTAGGAAGGAGTGAAATAAGCACCAATGAAAACCATTTTCATATTTATATTAGATTTATATCAGTTTTTCTGACTGTCATTTGCACCTAAACAAACCATTTTGGCCTCAAAGGTTCATCAACAAGAGCATGCTTGAGATGAAATATGAGGTGTGTGATGTATGAAGAAAAAGAAAAAGAAATTAATTAAGGTAAATATATTTTATTATGTATTTTAAATCAGGCAGTCTGATCTTAGCCTGATCTAGTTCTCAAATTCTCAGCCCATCTATAGACATCCACATAATACATTATATGAAGAGTGTGAACATTCTCTGAGGCTGTGCTATTTTACGCTTGACAATCATCAAGTATCATCAGAGACCTAAAGGAACACTTCACCTAACAAGAACCTTCCTAGTTTCTGTGTGCCATCTCTGTGAAAACACCTGCTTGGTATAACGTTGGCTAACTGCCTATTTCATGTCACTATTTCCTCCTTGTGTCTACAGTATGTAGGGTAAAGTGAACCCCAGACTGTGGCATTTTCCTGTCATAGTATCTGTGGGTTTGTAGAAACCCTGAGAATCATTAAACATTTACAGGTCATTTTAAAAAGACCCCAGAGGGTGGTGAGGCATTTGGACACATTCTCCTGTTTTTTCCAAACACGTCTTTACACCTCTCTCTCTCCTTTAAAAAAACAAAACCACAAAACACACTGGTTCTTAACCGTAAAGCCTACTATATAAATACTATTTTGATACACAACTATCTAAGGCCTCTATTATCAACATAATCAAAACTTTTCTGAAACTGATGTACATAATCTACTATGCCTTCTGTTGTCTGATTGATCGATCCCACTTTTTTGGCAAGTAAAGGGGGTTTTAGTAATTCTTTCCCATTAAAAATCCCATGGCACTTCTCGTAAAGAGTAGAGGTCCTGGCCACATTCCACCCATCGGCCCTTGCCAATCATGGCCTCCTAATAATCCCCATCCATTGAATTGGCTCAATCACTCTCTCTCCTCTCTCCACCTGTATCTGGTGTGTGTGTGTGTGTGTGAGTGAGCGTACTGGCGCCGTTGTACTGTGGCTGCCGTCGCATCATCTAAATGGATGCTACACACTGCTGGTGGTTGAGGAGAGATCCCCTGATATGATTGTAAAGCGCTTTGGGTGTACAGTAGTACACATGAAAGTGCTATATAAATGCCTCATTCTATTCTATTCTATTCTTTCCACCTGCTGGTTGGTGTCTTTTTGCTGTGAAATCTTGACAGTTACTAGTACCGGTAATTGTAAGAATAATAACTTTTATATTGTTATTAATATTTCAAGATGAACAACACTCATTGGACTGAAGCAACTTAGGTTTACTAAGTTGTAAGTAAACATAAACCATATAATTATGTTTATTAATTAACATACATAATTGACATAAACCATACATAATTTATGTTAAAATGTGAGTATGAAATGTGATACATCAGGCTTTTGAGATATCTAAATTTTCTCAAAATATCAATTTTAAGGATCTCTTTATCATCATTTGTATTGAATTGCATTATATATTGCACAATAAAAACTACAGAGCTTTGATAAAAAACTAAGCATTTAAAACAATTATTCTAAGACAAAGACATATTTACTAAGATAAATACAGATACAAATAAATATCATAAACTGATATTTTTATATACAATTTATGTACTATTATAAAGATCTCATTGATTTACATTACAAGCTTTCACAGTTTCACCTTACTTTTTGGCCATGCATGTAAACATCAGCAACTGGACCATATTGCATATTTTTTCTCAGTTTGGGCCTCTGAATAAAATTGTGTTTTTTTTTTACCACCTTGAGTGTGAGCTCCATATTTTCCTATATCATCATACTATAATAGCCATAAAAGCCTAATGTATAAAATATGATAAACAAAAAACACATGACATTTTTTTTCTAAAGGGTTCAATAAATGGTTTCATTATTACATTTTTTTTCTATTCTGACTATTCATGTCAGGCTTTACAAGGTTAAGACTGCAATTATATGTGTTTGTATGGGATAGCAGAAGTAGATGGAGCATTTCTGTGCTCTGCTCTCTTTCTTGTCTGCCACCTTTAATTCTACCAAACGATTAATAAAATGGAAAATATGCCTGAATATTTAGCTCATAATGTCATCAATTTAAACCCATACACAGACGTTCAGATACAGATCCAAAGCTGTAATCCTCCTTGCACATATTTGTTGTGTGTAAGTCACGCGGAAAAGGACAAACATAACCTGCTGAGTGGTGTGTCAAGTAAAAATATTGTGTACACTTCTAATGAAGTCATAAAAACATTCATCAAACACCCTCAGGTCAGTAATTAAACAATCAGCACCTAACAAAAAGACAATGAGATGTACAGTAATATGTTTAAACAGAAGCCACAATCTCTGGACAATTGCTACAAAAAAGCTGTCACCTCATATTCTATTCTATTATTCAAACAGAATAGTTTGAAGCAATTAAGAAAACAAAATGCACACAATCACCCAGAATGCTGTTTTCATTCTTTCTTGCAGAAAACAGCTGAAATTTGGTCAAAGCATATGATGTACATTATTTTCAATAAATGCACTTGATATAAACCAAACACAAGAACATTGTAAGATACAGTGCAGTATTGTCATCCAAAAGACCACAATGAAAATAATAGGATTCATAATGTACACCTGAGGTGATCGAATTCTGCAAATTTGGAGATAAAAAAAGCAAAACAAACAAACAACAACGACATAAGAAATATGTATGATTCTGCACTTTTTCTACTTAATCATCAGGTATTAGTTAATTAATTAATACATTGTTCAAATAATGTGAAAATAATGTCATAATCATTGATTTTGGGCCCTTTTTAGAGCTGGTCACTGGTGACTATATGTGGGCATGTCTAGCGAATTGAGAAAGTTGAGAAAATGTTACATTATGCAAATAAAGAGCAACTTTCAAGAAGTGATATGAGCTCACTGTCAGGGTTCTGTCACTTCTGTCTAGTGTTTTTCTTGGTTTTGTGACAGAGCTCTGACACTCTTGGTTTTGTCTGAATGCAGTGTGCGGTTTCGAGCGTGCTCTTGTCTACGTGCCTTGTAGTTGGGGGCCTTAAGCACATTTTCGCGCAAATTCATCTAAAAGCGCCAAATTTGGCACAGATGTAGCTCAGGTCATACTGAAATGATTTAGCCAGGGCGCCCGAGCCAATGATGGCGGCCAAATCCAATATAACACATAATGTTGTGTGTTCTTCCTGTGGTCTAGTCTTGTCTAGTCTAGTCTAGTAGTTGACTGACAAAAAATTCCAGCCACCAGCCAAGAAAGGTTTTGTACGACTCACTTTATCAGTTAGTGTTTCCTAACTGATAAAGTGAGTCGTACAAAAACTTTCTTTTTAGTAAACTTTGTGTACACAAACAATGTAGTCAATGCTCAAGTTTATGTGTAGAGCCCCTGGTGATACTTCGAGCACAGTTTTATGTTGTGTCAAGCCTTCTTAGTGCTTTTATCATAGAAGTGCCCCTAGCACTCCTATCCAAAAGGCATTTTGAGCTAAAACGAAAATACGGTCAATCTAAAAGTGCCATTTCCTTTCTAATTATGCTTTTACACGATAGTTTGACTCGGGTAGATTAACAAAAAAAAAAAAAAAAAAAAAACTAGGTTAAATTTTGGTGACAGTTACCCTTTAAAGGTAATAAAACAACATAATTATTAGATTTTGGGGTGAAATATGACGTGGACATTTATTCGTGAGATTCAACAGCCAACTATCACTTGTGGACACTTACTTTCTTAAATAAATAACTTCTATTGAAGTTCCTTTGATTTAACTTGTGTTAAATCAAGGATGGAGAATTCACAGAGCTTGAACTCACAATGGCAATAGGCGGAGGACAGTCACATCAGGTTTTGCAGATGCAAATTATCTGTATTAGAAGCTGCTTGTCTGTGTCAGGTGCAGTGATTAAAAATGTGGAAATTACTCATGGGGAAAGCCAAAGCTTTATCAAGGTTAACTGCTTGTGTAAACAATCAGAAAACTGACCTGTGCTTGTTTTATTATCTAGTATAGTACTTTTGAAATTTGAAACACATGTACAAACTCACAGTGTTCATTTGCACTCTGTTATGAGTTGGTTGTAGTAAGTAAGCGCAAGACAAAGGAGGATGAAATGTGTTACGTCCTTGTGTTGTTCGTTTTTTTTTTCTTCTTTCCCCAAGTCTTTATTTTTTACTCTCCCTTTCCTAGTCACGTCCTATTGGCCCACCTGGTTCCCATGTTCCTGTGACGTCGATGACCAGCTCTCCAATCTGATCAGTGCCCCGTGGCATAAAAGTGGAGAGTAGATGCCATTCATGAGGCCCTAGATGCTTTGAAACCTTCTGAGTGACAGCCTATATTCTGCATGTGTATAGTGCATCTGTGTATCCTGTGCGTTTAGTAATTGTATTTAACCGGCTTGAGTACAGTCTCATCTCCATTTGTTCTCTGTTATTGCGTGCTGGTCATATCCGAGTTTGGAGAAAGGGACAAGGTAAGAAAGTAGCATGACGTAAATTGTGCACACATAGGTATTTCACTTTGTCAAGTCCTCATTCTTTATATTATGCTTTTTACAACACAGATTGTTTCATAGCAGCTTAACAGTGATAACAGGAAAATAGTACAACAAAGTTTGTTCCGGCTGCACAGCAGATCTAGAAGAAAATAGTGTCATAGTCCAGCTTAAGTAAGTTCAGTGATGGTTCATTTTTGTTGTAAAAAAGTTATTAATTTAGTTAATTTATATAAAACAAAGAAAACAGCGAACAGAACATAACCCTGACACACGCAGACTCCAGAGCTATTTATTAATTAATTCATTATTTTTTACAGGACACAAGAGCCAACATATTGAGATCATACATGTTATTTTAGTATAATGGAGATTCTATTGTATTTTTTATTCATATTTTGAATTAGTTTTTTATTTTAATATTTATTTTTTATAGTATACTGTATGTTAAAGCAATTTTGTTGTGTTTTTGTGATGTTTTTATATTTATTTTAGTACATCAAGTTAAACATCAAGTTATAAACTAAATGGCAACAATCTGAAAAAAAACAAGTTTTATTTTTTATTTCAGTAACATTTAAGGTTTTAGTTCTAGTTAAATATAATAACCCTTGATCATATGGGCAAATATTACTTTATCTCTGAAAATTAAATAAACAAATTATGGCTGACTCTTTGCGTATTTATATTGGTATTAGTAATGATGCTGCATACCAGCCCTTACAAAATGTATTCAAGTTATACATAAGATATACTTAAAAGTATAATGAAGTATTCTAAGTATACTTGGCATGTAGTTGTGTGTACTCTTTTGAGTGAGTGTTGCCTATTAAATAATTTTTTCACATAGTTTTACAATCTTATAAACTTACATTATTAGAAAATTTTGATAAAAAAACAAAACAAAACAAAACAAAAAAACAGATATGTTTCTATTCACTATCTGAATTTTAGTGCAGGCTAGCCCACTGGTAGTGAACACTGGAATTAACTTTCATTCTTAAATAACTTAAAACTTTAATTAACTGTGGTGAAAATCAAGTTTTTCATTTTGTTTATGTCTATGTGGTGTTTTTAATATGCTTTTAATATATATGAGTTTTAATATAAAATATATGAGTTTTAAGTTTTGATTTGAATATCTGGAGGTTGTTGATGGCACGAAGATTAGTGGGCAGCTTATTCCATAGCTTAGGGCCTACAACACTAAACCCTACCACCCACAGTAGATAGTTAAAACCTGGGAACGACAAGCAGATTTTCGTTGCTAGATCTAAGAGTCCGGGCAGGAAGATATGGTTGCACTAAATCAGCGACGTATTGAGGTGCGGGGCCGTGACAGGCTTTAAAAAACTAAGACTAATAGTTTAAACTGGATGCGATTGACCACAGGAAGCCAGTGCAGTTGATGAAGGATAGGGGTAATATGTGCAGATTTTTTTACCATTTGAAGGCGATGTATTGCTTTGGTGGGTAGGCCACTGTATAAGGAGTTACAGTAGTCCAATCTGGAAGTTATGAAAGCATGAATAACAGTTTCAGCATCTCCAAAGTTAAGAGAGGAACGTATACGAACAATATTCCACAGGTGAAAGAAGCATGATTTAACAGTCTGACCGATGTGTGAAAGAAAGCATAACGTGGGGTCAAACAAAACTCCCAGGTTCCGCACAGTTGTATTGATGTATCTTAATAACTATATGCCTTTCTTCACTAACGTTCTAAGTTGTTAAAAGCGTTTAAGGATGCTAATTTTAAGAAGGCTGGCTGAGATGGCGAATGGGAACATAGTGTGTGTCAGTGATGCTGTCACCCGCGGTTACGAGTCATCCAAAAATATTTGTTATGATATTCAGGTCGCGGTCTGTCAGGTCGTTTGAAATAAAGATGCCAATTAAACCATTGTAATTTATATAGTACTAGACACAATTTTCTATGAAATACATAGGCCTACGCTTTATTGTCTGAATAACTGGCGCTAAGATGACCCACGAGCTCAGTCTGCAGGCAGAGATGAAAGTGGGAAATCCTTATTTACCTTTTGAATGTTGAGCGCGTTATTAACTTTTGAATAAAAGCTGACGCGGGACAAAAAGCCCGATTTCCCAACACGTTGAACTGAATAATGCCATTGTGCCATTTTAATAGGCTACTTTAAACACTTATAGTTCAGTTATGTCAGTTTTATGTATTTTCTGAGAGGGGGCGGGATTTTTGTAGGGAAAGTCTGGGGAGAGACGCCTCGATTAGACTGGATAAACACATGCAGCATCTTAATTATTAAGAAAATTAAACTAAATAAATTAATAAATCAAGCCTTTATTACATAACACTAGGCTATATCATACAGCATTCAGAAAAAGAACAGTTTGCACTCCTAATGGTGCGTTCACACCGGACGCGAATAGCGCGTCAGACGCGAGTGATTTCAATGTTAAGTCAATGCAAAGACGCGTTACGCGCGTAAACAATTTTCCAAAAGTGGGCCTTCTCTCAGTTGACCTGCTGACACTACGATGAGAGTTTACTACTTTAAAAAAATGCGGTTCAGGAAGCGGGTCGGGTACAATTATTATTATTGTATTTATTTTTTGCGGTCCGAGTTGCAGGCGGGTTAGTTGAAAACGTTGGTCGGGTGCGGGTTGTCGGGTACATTGACCTGCGCACCACTGGTGTGTGTAACATTAGCAACAACTTATTAGCTGTGACAACGTAGTACATTGATTTCTATACGATCCTGTATGAGTAAGTGAAGACGGGGCTAATTTGCATATTCATGAACCACGTATATACTAAATGAAGCAAGTGTGTAGAGTTATTTGTATTTTTTCACAGGAAAAAAAGTTTAAATATGTAATTTAAGTGATCAAAGATGAGTTTTAAGGGATACAATTATTGACTACAGGGGGACTTTAAATCTACTTTACTCTTTCCCTGCCATTGACAGAATTTTCCGGCTATCCATGTTTTCACTGTTATACGGTAAGGGGGCGCTATTACGTATCTTCTGAAAGAGTATAGAATCTCCGGATCAAAACACAGGCGAAGAAGAAGCAGAAACAAGTGATGGAAGATTGTAAAATAACGCAATCATCAAACATTAAACGGCATATAAGTTCAAGACTGCCTAACGTTACCAAATGAAATGTCGAACCCATGAAGAGGAAACGACTGTGAAGCTTTGGGGTGTTGATGGACTCGATTTACTCCATCTGTTTTCATTCTAAATCCGTTCCGGACGTAGTCTGACAAAAATGAGATTTTCTCAGCTGTTTTTTTTAAATGAAACTTTGGTCCCACATTGATAAAAAAAAGTACGCATGAAGCTAGAATAAAATGTTTTAAAAATAGAAAGAGTTAAAGTACAGTTAAAGGTATATTTCAAATATAAAATTTAAACAGTATTACTTAAAGTACAAAAATAATATATAAATAGTAATACATATATAAAAAGTTTGATGTTATGTATACTTGCCCTATAAAACTGCTAAACTAGTAGTTTACTGAGAGTATACTTCAAAGTGTACTTTCATAAACTAAAAAACGTGCTACAAGTATTTGACTAGTAAACTATCAGTATACCTTTTATACTCTCTTGTAGTATATAGCAATACAAAGGAAAAACTTAGTTGTTAACTCAAAGTTTACTACTGTTACACTTAAAGCATACTTAAAAGTATACGTTTACACACTAAAAAGAGAGCCAATTTAGTCTCAAGTAATATTGAAGCAGTACACTTACAAGCATACTTCTAGTAGATTGATATTAGTATACTTACTACATAAAGTAGTCTATACTTAAAGGGTTAGTTCACCCAAAAATGAAAATAATGTCATTAATGACTCACCCTCATGTCGTTCTAAGCCCGTAAGACCTCCGTTCATCTTCGGAACACAGTTTAAGATATTTTAGATTTAGTCCGAGAGCTTTCTGTCCCTCCATTGAAACTGTATATACAGTATACTGTCCGTGTCCATAAAGGTAATAAAAAGATCATCAAAGTAGTCCATGTGACATCAGTGGGTTAGTTAGAAGTTTTTGAAGCATCGAAAATACTTTTTGGTCCAAAAATAACACAAAATAAGACTTTATTCCGCATTTTATTCTCTCCCGGGTCTGTTGTGAATCTGCGTTCAGGACTCCGCAGTGACGCTGCTGACGAAAGACGCTGATGACGTGTTATCTGGTGCGCCCGAGCTTCGTTTACAGTCTGAGGGAGACGCACGCTATATTCAAGCTATTCTACATTGTTTGCGTAGATATCATTTTTTTAATGGTGCGTAAATGTGCATGTCGCGGATGAGACACTTTTACAGCGTGCGTTTCCCTCAGACTGTAAACGAAGCTCGGGCGCACCAGATAACACGTCATCAGCGTCTTACGCTATCAGCGTAACTGTGAAGGATTGACAACAGACAAGGGAGAGAATACAATGCTGAATAAAGTCTTATTTTGTGTTATTTTTGGACCAAAAAGTATTTTCGATGCTTCAAAAACTTCTAACTAACCCACTGATGTCACATGGACTACTTTGATGATCTTTTTATTACCTTTATGGACATGGCCAGTATACTGTATATACAGTTTCAAAGGAGGGACAGAAAGCTCTCGGACTAAATCTAAAATATCTTAAACTGTGTTCCGAAGATGAACGGAGGTCTTACGGGCTTAGAACGACATGAGGGTGAGTCATTAATGACATTATTTTCATTTTTGGGTGAACTAACCCTTTAAAATACTTGAACTTTACTAAAGTAGACTTAATAAAATTAACTTGAAGTATAGGTTACTTATTTTTGTAAGGGGGTGCAAGTCTAAGAAGACTTGCCATATCAAGTAATTTTAGTTCAATGTAAACTAAAAAAAATATATGTAGATTATATTATTTCTACAATCTTGTATTAACAAAATCTTCCCAATTACAGAATACTGAAAAAATTGGAAACAAAACATCTGTTAACATAGACTCACCAGAGAGGGCTTGATACCAATGCTTTCAGCTGCTTGGAAAGCCAGAGTGAGATTTCGTCCCTATGGGAGAAAAACAGCACTCTTTTAACCACTTGACAAATATTAACCATCTGAATATGAATTACAGTAGTGAAAAACAGGTGTCTAAACCCAACTTAATTTTTTTAGCAATGCTCTAGATCCACACACGTGGCCTTGAAGTAGCCTTGACTTTTACAACACACTCAAAGAGGCTTTGTGAATAATTCAAAAGCATAATGTACCATCTCTTTCTGTAATCACTATTATACTTATGGCTGCAATTTGTCACATAAGCTCTGAAGACCGCTGCACATTGCGTGTACGTGGGTGTGTTCAACTTCATGGTTGAATAAACATGCAGGGGGAGGGCAGGGCAGCCATTTATTTGTTAAGCATGTTGTGTCTACACCTCTCCGTGTGTCGTTTGTTTATGTATTCTGTCAACACTAATCCATAGAAGCATGTAATTCATTATATCTGGCAAGTCAGCTGAGGGGAAGTCTTGACTGTTTTAACACTGTTAACACACTGTTTTATTGCTGAATGAGTCAGGCACTAAAGATAAAGTGAGGATCTACTAAGACACTTAAATAACAAATGTAAGAAATACATGTGTACCTTGTCTTGGCTGATGAGCTCCTGGTAAGGGATGTGTGCAGGCAGATAGGTGTGTAACAGAGCACAGAATGCCAGGCCATCACTCCAGCTGCTGCTGAAGTTGGTCACATCTATATTCTACAAGGACAGAGAAAAAGAAAAGTTTAAAGACACCATGTAATCAAAATACTTTGGTGCCCTGTGGAGTGTATGTTTGCGTGGAGGACATCTGTTTGCATTATTACATTCATTTCTTTTTCAGAGGCATGTTAGGGATTCACAACCAACCAGCCACTGATCGTTATCAGAGGATATTCATCTCAAACCTGTAACTGGACACTGAACAATCATGCTTTTTAATTAATGCTACATACAAGAATTCAAACGCACGCACACACACACACACATACTCAGTTTTGCTATCTTTGTGGGTACTCTCCATGATGCATAATGGTGTTTATATTGTACAACTGTATATTCTAACCCTTACACTAACCCTACCCATCATAGAAAATGTTCTGCATTTTTACTTTTTCAAAAAAAAAAAAAAATTGAGTATGTTTATTATCCATTTACCTCGTGGTCCCCACAATTTAGGTGATTTAATGTTTTACTACCCTTTTTTTTTTACCACACACACACGTGGTTTACGGGGACTCGCCATAATCACAATGGCTTTTATACTGTACAAACGGAAGCGGCCTGTCCAGCAATACTGTAAGCAGTGTTGCCAGATTGGGATGGTGATTTCCAGCCAAAAACCCGCCCACTCCAAGAAAAAAACACCCAAAATTTTACTGCCACAATAATAGTCTTGTTGGACTTCATGCAGCTGGTGCCTTCCATGACTTTGTGACCTCCTTATGCACCGAGAAACCAATCATCCAACCTTGAGCGTTCGGGACACGGTGGAGGGTTCCACTCGAGCCTAAAGCTTGCGGTGGCCCAGGAAAGCATGGCTGTCAGCTCTGGGTTGATGTTACTCTCCCTGAAGGGGGAAACTCAGCCGAATCTTCATCCCCGGAGGAGTCTAGACAATGCAGCCAATCAACACCTGATCCTCCGGCAGAGCCCAGAATAAGATGCTGGGTTCCCACTGAGAAGGACCAGCACCTCCACCCGGAAGCTCCACAGCTTGCAATGCGATAGAGGAGTGGGGGGCCGCGGGGATTGACCCCATTGTAACCCTCAGATCACCCAGTGTATCAACCAAAGTAGCCCTCAGAGGGGACTCCACCTCTTTCAAGGTACTGGAGTCTCAATCTCAGCATCGCAATGGTCATCCTCCCAAAATGGGTACATGGACTCATCCACAAATGCTGTCTCAGCATGTTTACTGTATAGACATGTGAGATAGTGATCGGCCATTTAACGACCGCATCCAGAAAACACACGGGTGGAATTGCATCTTGAAAAAGACGCAACGTCACACTAAGACACTAAATCCGATGTCAACTCTTTTAGAGAAAGATGCTCTTATGTACTGAAGTGCACAGGGGAAAGGTCGCCTGCACAGTGTGCAGAAATGCTCTTTTAGAGATTGCACAGCTTGCAATTCTCCAGGAAGGTGACCAATGTTGACGCACCGTCACACCTACGCTGTGAAGCGCTGTAGTGCCTTGCAGTGCCAGGAGCAGATTACGCACAGGACCAGCTGGCACTGAAGCTACACCCAAACCAGCACGGCGCAATGTGGCCAAACCAAATTATAAAATGACAAATGTTTTTTTTTTTTTTTTTTTTTACAAATTATATTGCCTATCGGAAAGATGCCCCTAAATTACAAAAGAAGATGGAAGATCTCTGAAAAGAGATTAGCAGCTGTGAGAGCAGAGACTGTGTTTACTGTGCTCTCAAATAGAAGTGGAAACAAAAGAACACTTCCTGGTACATTGTGCTCACAACATAGTTTTTTCAAAATTTAAATATAGCACCAAATTTGAAAGCATTACCAAAATCAGAAAAATTAAGTCATATTTTGGGAGAAAACTCCAGCTTGAACACAACAGCAGCAAAATACTGTATGTAACAGCTTGCCACAAACTACGAGAGTCAGCCAGCGGACAAAAACTAAAGACAGAAATATTCATATCTTCTCTAAGTGTAGGTACAAATGTACAGAGTTATTTTTTTACATTGTCTTAATTATTTAAAAAACTTGTTCATGTATTTTTTTACTTATTGATTATTTGTTAATTGCTTATGTAATGGCCTATGGGGCGCTTGAGAGAGAGAGAGAGAGAGAGAGAGAGAGAGAGAGAGAGAGAGAGAGAGAGAGAGAGAGAGAGAGAGAGAGAGAGAGAGAGAGAGAGAGAGAGAGAGAGAGAGAGAGATGAAGCTGTGAGTTTAATTAATTAAAAAAACAGCGATGTTACCACCTCTTTAATGAAAAATATAATGTAGTGATTCAGTAGCTAAGCTATATTATTAATAAAAGTGTTTGTGTATGAGCAGCACAATCTACAAACCTTTGTGTGTGTGAGTGTGTGGTGTGTCTGCTTCAATGAAAACAGCTCATTAATACATAATGGTGATTAAACTGATTAGAACCTGTGAATTAAACGGTTTTAATGTAGCCTGGGAAAACCCTGGGGAACTTCCTGCTCTGCGAGTCCGTCTGACCAAGAGCCCATTCAAGCCCATTTTCAATTTTTCCAAATCGAGGCACCAATCACAAACGTTGAGGTGGGCTTTATTACATTTAATGATGTAAATGTAAAAAAATGCAAACATGAATTTAAGTTATGGGTTGTGAGTGACTGTCAAACTGCACATACAGTTTGCGATCATTTGCACTCTCAGTCTCACTACATGCCTTCAAAGTAGAACTCATGACAGACAAACCAGTTAACTGAGCTTAGATACTGAATGTCTCAAATGCGTAATTCATTATTGATTTGCATGAATCCAAAAAGAATCAAATGAAATCAATTGATTCAGGTGATTGGCCACTGTAGCAGTTTTGAAGCTATAGTATTGAATAAAGTACTGGATATTTTTTTCTGGGCAGTGTGACACTTAACCCTCATGCAGTGTAGTAGTTTTAAGTGTATCATAATGATCTTTGACAATATTTATTCATATCTGTTTTCTATATTCTCATAAATTTCCACATTTCAGAAAGAAAATATTATGCAGAATCAGAAAGCATGCCATTTATAAAGTTCTACAAACCCCATGCTTATATATTAGGGTATATTTGTTTATTAAATATTTTACTTTAAGTGTTAATTCACCCCAAAATGAAAAATCTGTCATAATTTACTCATACTGTTCCAAGTCTGTATGCCTTTTTCATGTTCAGGACACGAAATATAGATATATTTAATATTATTTCATAATTATTGTCCATCCATTTAAAATCCAAACCATTTTCCCTTTATAACATGTACAGATTTAATTTAGACTTTTATTCACATATAAACATTGATCAACACACTGTTGATAGTTGATAGCTTATCAAATAAGGCAAATGGAAGCTTGACATGAGAAAAATTTAAGTTTGTTTTCGGGTGTCACACAAGCATGTTTGAGTTCGTAAGAACATTTTGGTAGTGTGGACTTTCACCAATGGACAAAAATGATGAGAGTATAAATATATATTTAAAAAATTGTTCCAAAGATGAACGGTGATGAAATGATATGAAAGCATGAAAGATAAAAGTATTATGGGTTTGGAACGACATGAAGGTGAGAATTGTCATTGTTGGGTGAACTATCCCTTTAATTTAGCATAGTACTCAGCTTTTAACCATGTTCACAACCAAAACAGCACAGAAAATGTAAGAAAAAATAACCATCTAGCCCAAAACTTCCTGACTGTTGCAGCCCAATAGTGTAGGACATCGAGAACTGTTGTTACAGTAATGAAAATGTTGAGATGGACCTCACACACTCTAGACGACGACTTATTGTCCTTCACCGGACTTCCTGCCACTTCCTGTATGTCCCAGTGCAGTTATTCTTCTTTGTATGAGTGCATGTATGCCTGTGAAAGGTCTGAGTTTGGGAACAGGGCAAAGGGCCAGTGGCAGCCCTCTTGGGCTCAGTCGCTACTGGGCCCTCAGAGTCCCAACACTTCACAAACATCTTTTGATTTAGAATCAAATGTTAAATTTAAAGGGAGACCTCAAAAGAACCTCAGCTGGGCCATTGGGGCCGAGTTGAAGAGAAGTTCATTAGTCATTTCTCCAGCAGGTCAGAAGTTCTTCAGTAAGGACGTCACCCACAGAGGGACAGCGAGGAGGGAACCATGTGAAGAATCCCACCATCTGTGCTACGTGCTGGCTTAGTGCACATGTCCTGACATTTGTAAACAGGTGTATTTGAGGTGTCCAACATGTCTTGTGTTTATGTGAAATATAGAGATTAAAGAAAAATGGAAATGTGGAAAAATAAACAAAATGTAGCATAAAAAATAAATAAATAATCATATGGCATATGATCATATGGTACCAGTAAACCTATTGAATAAACTTTAAAGGGATAGATCACCCAAAGATTCAAATTCTGTCATCAATTACTCACCCTCATGTTGTTCCCATTACTTCTTTCTTCTTTCTTCAATGAAAAATAAAAAGACATTTTAAAGAATGTCTAAGCTGCTCTTTTCCATGGAACCCAAATAGAGAGTGGCTGTCAAGCTCCAAAAAGCACAATGAAAATTACTTGTGTGCTATATTGAATTTTTTTTAAAGTCATTTGTGAGAAACCAAATTTTTAAGTTTATTCACTGAAGATGATAGTTTTCACATTTCGTTTGCGCTTTGTGTTCAATTCAAAACATTCAAAATAATTAGACATGTGGAAGCCAATAATGTTTCAAAGAGTACAAGCCCAAAAGTTTTTGGAGGGAAAAACTAAAGCAAATAATAGTCTGTTACTCAAAGTTATCCTATGGCATCAGAGACATATGGCATATATATAGCAACATATGGACTACTTTTTATGGTGCTT
The DNA here is from genome assembly GCF_949152265.1 of Phoxinus phoxinus. Lineage (NCBI taxonomy): Eukaryota > Metazoa > Chordata > Actinopteri > Cypriniformes > Leuciscidae > Phoxinus > Phoxinus phoxinus. The sequence continues at coordinate 34,586,339 of NC_136878.1, read as the reverse complement.
TTACATCCTTTTTAGACCCTGGCAGCCTGTCTACCTTTGTTATATGATAAAGAACAGCCTTGGACATCTTTCTTTTCGATGGAAGAAAGTCAAAGTTCAAATCTTAAAATGACATTTAAGATACAGTTAATAATTGTAAATACAGTTTATTAACCGCACTTGCAGATAATATAATATTAATTAAATAAATGGCAATTTAAGCGTACTTAAAGAAAGTAAATTGTCGTGCCTATGTTTTACATCATATAAATGAATAATATATATATATAAATGAATATATAAATGAATAATGAATATATAAATGAAGATGACTTGACTAACAGCTTGCACCAGCGGAAAGCCTATTTTGGCATATAAAAACTACTGTCAGGATTTATTTTTTAAAAATAGAGTTATTTTTGCGGCTAACCTCGCTGCATATGCATTTGTAGGAGTTTCCCTTTTAGATTTATGTGAGGAGAGTATTTCAATTAATCACGCAAGGTTATTTACTAAGGTTTGCGCTAGTCAATTTACTGGTATTTGAGCCATTATTTACTGCCCACCAAAAAAGCATGTCTTAAACCAGATGCTACTTTGTGCTGCTCTTAGATTGCATTGATCATTATGGAATTGTGTTCTTTAATTTGCGCGTGCGTCATCAGTAGATCACGCGCAGAACTTTCCACTCCCATCTGCGCTTTTATGGGATTGCGCTCTAACGCTAATGTTCCCCATTTAGTAAATCTGGCCCTAAACCACATGGAAAGTACTTGATTATATTAACTACAGTGTGTTACTCGATATTTGATTATTTAGTTATATTTTAAATGTATTTGTTCAATACAAATGTGCAATTACAAATAAATTGAATATATGACATACAAGTTTGAATATGAATGGCATGAAAATATATAAGAAAATACAAGATAATTACGAAATTTACTTAAGTGGGTCAAAAGCCATCAAAAATTCAGCTAATTGCAGTTGAATTGATAATTCACTTTAAATTTTTTCCAATTAAGGTTTCCAAAACATTACATTGTTCACACTATAAAATATTATTATAAGTATTTTATTTCCTTATTAAGTACTCATTTGAAAAGTATGCTAAATTGTACTTCTTGCTAAAGTGTATGGGATACCTTTAACAAACTACTCATGCTGACACCATAATGTCATTACACATAAAAGTCTGTGTACTGATCTAATTCTTAAAAAAAAAAAATAATAATCAACTGGTGCCATTAAAGTCTCGTTATTTTAGAAGTGAATTGTGAATGATTGTAGTAGTTCGTTGCTACATTGCCATTAAAAAAAAACATTCAGTGATAATGTAGCATGAAACTACTGCAATCAACCTAAACATACAGAGCTGAAGCACTTATTTTAGCATTCTGCTCTTCCATTGATTTTCTAATATCTTTCTCTGACAAAGGACCTGCACAATCATGTAGACTGACATTCCTCACATGCTTGTCCTGTCTCTTATATCACAGGTGGCCCTGAGACCATGATTATACACAGCCAAATAAACACTCATTAGTTTACACAATTCCACACGGACTTCAGGAGGCGATCACGGGTGTTTGTGTGTGTGCAGGGCAGGAATGCTGGGAGAGAGGCAGAGAAGCACGGAGTCACATCCTGGACAGTCTGAGTGTGCAGGGATGGGGGGTTGGGTGGATAATGTCATCAGAGCAGAAAGAAAGAGCGAGAGGAGGGGTATAAATGTTATGAAAACAGTAGTCTCCATCAGTACACTGGGACCCTGCTTCAAAAAGCAAACACAGCATCCAGGCAGGAAATCACCCTTGCTCTCTTCAAAAGACAAGAGGCAGAGAGTGGATGAAATTCAGAAAGAACACAAGCTGGTAGTTTTCCATCAGTTTATACAATATTTGCCCACTGATTTAGCTTACGTTTCAGTTTGTAAAGAAGCCAGATGTATTTTGGTCTTCTGTGGTAGAAATAGAAAGCAGCTTACTTGTCAGCGTGTAGCGGTGAGCCTAAATGGTCTTTGACAGTGTAATTGTACATTTAGGGCTGAAACAAGCTAAAACACAGAATTGTTATTGAGGGATAAACTATAGACTTAGCATTTCATAAGCACTTGAGACATGTTCATACACATTTAATTGCCTAGTGGGAGACAGCGTGCACACACACACACACGCACACACACGCACACACACACACACACACACACACACACACATACGGGCCAGTAGCCCCACCCTAAAACCCACCCTTAATGCGCATCCACAGAACAACGTTACACAACCCCACCGTTTGACCAGCTGACTAAAAACTAAGCTAAGCTAAAAACTACTGAGCATGACAGAAGTGAACGTTTGGTCTTCTTTACTTAAAGACTTAAGATACCAGCATCGATATTTGACCAATGTTTTACAATAAAAAAAGAGAACTATTCAGTCGCACCTACTTCCATTTATTTGCGATCACAGGAATGCACAAAACAACTGGCTTTTAAGTCCAAAGGCTAAAACATTTATTAAAATATTGAGAAAATATCATGTTTACATAATAAGATTATATGTTTTCTGAGGATTTCTATACATTTTCCACAAAAGTATGTGATGATTGCGATCTGAGGAGGTTTGAACGATCTCTCTCGTCTCACTATACTGTTATTCTTTCAGTCAGAGCAACAGAGGGATCTCATGAGAAGAGTTATGCCTTATAAGAGTTAACCGGAGTGTGTGACATACTGTATATGCATTAGTCCGGTATCAACAAAGGCACTGGGAGGGAAGAGACAGATAAAACATGAAACCAAATAAATACACGATTATAATCATTTTTGATTTGTCTACGTTCTTTAAGCAGTCTTTACATACATGTGTATTTATTATCGATTAGCACAAGTAGCCTTTTTCTGCCTCATACGGTAATCAGAATCCCCATCGGATCAAAAGGAAGTTATTTCAAACATTCGCTGGAGTCTGAAAGTGAATTTTTAGCTGAAAATTGTTTGAAAAGTTAGAAGGTAGACTTTTATAATAACATGGGACATGGCCAAACAAAACTGGCCGTTGGCCCAGAGGAAGCCCTGATGAGGCCTGATCAAGCCCCGGAAGTGACAGTGGAAATGCGACTGGCAATGGCATGGACTAACGCTCGCTTTTGGCCCGACAGTGGAAAGGCGGCTATATAAATCAATATCATGGTCACAAATTAAGAATTTGTGTCTACGACTTATTAATTCATTCCCTTATTTTAGTTAAATTGTGGCTATGCTTTACCTCATTTTAATTTAGTTACCTCATTTGAATTGTTAAATCATGGTCAATAATAATAATAAAAAAAATAGTCCATTTGAACTAATAGCAATCATGTAATGTAACTCGACACCCTTGAACCATGAATATGCTAATTAGCCCCGACTCCACTTACTCACACGCCTCCACCAGCTCAGAGATTCACTCGGCCAACTTAAACTTGCAGGTAAACGCTGCACAATGGCAACGCTCTTTACAACATCGGACACATAACAGTAATTAATATGATTAGCCTTTTGCTTGACTATGTTATCAAACAGTGTTTGTGTTATAATGTGTTGCTAATGTTACACACACATACGGTACATGTTGGCGTTCGCCATCTCAGTCAGGAAGCTGCGTTCTAACAATCATCAGAAATGTCAGTGGAGAAAGAACAGAAATATAGTTCATCATAACATCGTAATATACATCATACACCCGCTATATTGTAGCCTGGGTTTCCCCATGCTGCCTTGCGTAGCGCGATTTTATTTACGCTGCTAGGCAGCCTGGATACCAAGGACCAGATTTTCGCCTCAGCGAGGGGACCAATCACAGAACGGGGAGGGAGCAGCAAGACGATGACGACGTCTATGTGACACACCGAAGCAGTTCGTTTATATCCAACATGGCAGCAGAGCAGACACAAAGTTACCTTTCGATGCAGCCTTAGATAGTGTTCTAAGTAGTTTACCCCTAATAACGCTAACCTCTCGGATAAACTCTTAAAAAAAAAAAAATTAAAACATGTCTGTAGAGTGTCCATATATATAGAAGGTTGACCTTCTAGTTGCACGTGGCCGCCATGTTGGATTTCCGAACAGCGAGTGTGCGGATAGACACTTCCGGTTTCGCATTACGCCCAGTGCATGGAGCCGGAGAAAGCCGAAAATGATCTCTTATAGTTTTTTATAGAATCAATTATATACTACTAAGATCCATATTACTATCACACGAGCCAATGGCAATTAAATGCACGGATGCATAGTCAGATTAATGAATAAAATACAACTGTTCACGAACAGAAGATTGTATTGGACTCTGCATACGCAATGACAATTATGCCAACTGTAAATATAGTTCCAACTACGATTAGAGTTGTTAAATTAAATACCCCGTGAACATTCACACATTTGCCCTGTGATAGGCTACAATTTAACTCCATAAATACTATTTTCTCAATTCTGCGGATATATTTTCACTTACATCAATTGCTTGATCAATATTATCATCACAAATTTTACATTTTTAACTGTAGGTAACATTACCACAAACAATTTAATATCATTTTGTGTATATTTTACACATAGTAAAATACTGTGCTGCTCATAAACACCAGGCAGATAATGATTTACGAAACAGTTTGCTCTTTACTCATCTCACTTGCACAAAATAAATGCAGTAATAGAAAGCATAGAAACACACAGGTGAAATACACTGAAAATTATATGCATTTAAAAATTTGGTCCGGTTGAAGTCATCCCTCCGGATCTTCTGCATCCACTCAGACCGTACCGTAGCGTCAACGGGCTGACTTCTTTGTTGTAACGTGACGAAACGGTACATATAACGGCACACAACAACGAAGTGCTGAGGCTGTCACCCTCTGAAAGGCAAGTCGCCTCTCTTGAATCCTAAAAACACTCAAATTATCTCTCTGGTAATGGAACTCGGTCGTTGTTGTCTCTTGCTCTCGCTGTCAGATCACCGGAAGTACTGGCCTGCACACTCAGGGTTCAAACGTCAACGGTCGCCATATTGTGCATGGAGCGAATAGTCGCTGAACGCCATTGTGTACACATAAACATAGATATCACATAATAAAGTTATATGAATATCTACTGTATGCACATAAATCTATGACCCATCGTCTTCCTCGTCGATTTTCTGTCGCTCTACATACGTCACCTGGTATAATTGAAACGATTGGCTATGAGCTACGTACAGGCGCAATAGACATTCGTAGCGCCCAATAAACGGCTCTGGGCATTCGTAAACCACGCCTCAAATACGTGAAAATGAACATGTGGTTCCCAGACCACAATGAGACGAGGTCTGACGTTAGCCAGGCTAGCTATATTGCTAAATCTACCAGATTTTTCATATCAAGAGAAAAATATATCGTGATAACCTGGCTTCTCTCGAGACTCCCCTGCTAACTAGTAATAATATGCTAAAGCCAGACGGCATGTGGACGTGATTGGTTAACAAGGTAGTTTGGATGTCAGAAACACCAGTGGTTTCAAACTACATTATTGAGACTGTCTTTGGTTCACCGCAGTTTTAAAGAGAAAGAGAATACTTAGCAATGTGATTACATGACTTACATGATTATATCATGACATAAAATTTAAGTTTGTTGCGGTGACACACTAGGCAAAATTTCTACGGACACTGCAACGGTCGTGAAATGACGTCACTCTGCAGAATAATAAATAAAAAAACACAAATTCAACATATACTAACAAAAAAAAGAATAATAAATCCAGAAAGTAAAAATATACAATCTACCTCACTTTACTGCAAAAAATGTGCGTTGCTTTAATTCAGCCAAGAGGTCGTGCCGTGACTTATCAATCTTCTATTGGTCACACATTCTTCACATAATACGAATTCGCAGGTCAGGGTTCGCCAAACTTGAATTTTGGAACAGGCCAAAATGCGAAACTTCTTCGCATGAGCTTGCGTTTCCGGTCTTCAGCACTCGTAATGCTATAAATTAAAGTCAAATGGAATGAAAAGTGCAGTGTGACCCCCCTTTTAAGTGGACTACTTTTATGGTGTTTGTTAACCTTTTTGGAGCTCACCAGCATCTGTCCTTATTTACTTTCATTGTATGTAGCAGTGCAAATATTTTGCCTAACATCTGTGTGTACCACAGAAGAAAGTCATACATATTTTAATCAAGAATCTGCAGCTTAGCTGCATCTGTATTCTCTTTGCCTTTGTATACATGGACTATAAGCTGGAAAAGGACAATAAATACAGATGGTGAACAAAGTTGAGGTAAGAGGGGGCTGTATGATGAATCTGAAAGCTCAGAGGAAAGACACAAATAAACAAGAACTGCAGGGTCAGAGCTCCTCAAATAGTCAACTGCTGTCTGACTGACCTCTCCAGACAGCAGAGCCCCACGTCAGCAGTAACCACCCTCAGACAGCCACTGGCCCACAAGGAGGTGAGTTTGCAGGCATTGTTTGGTCTCAACAATGTCTTAAAATGTTCTCAGATTTGCCAAGATATCAAAGTCTGCAATGAAAAGTCCTGAACTGAAATATTAAATGATACCCAGGGCATCGATCTGAGCGAATAACCTCTGAGCAATAAACACTTAATGAGAAGCAGCACTGTAAGAACAACTGGGTGCTTGTTTCCAAGAATATCTATGAGGACCAAGCCAGGTGTAAGTGTGGGCGTGTGAGACGGAAAGAGAAGCAAAGAGAAATAGAGGAAAAAGGCCCCCACATCCCATGTTCTTCCCCTATTCCTGGAGGATTACGCCACACATTTCTCTGTATCCTCAAGACATTCTTCATCTCTGAATCAACCCTTGCTGGATGGACTGAGGCCCAGCAGTGCTGTTTTTGTTTGCCTGAGAGAATGAGAAAGATGCAGAGTGGCGGATAGGGTGGCGGAGTGCAGGCCTAGCTGATTCCTCTGTTTAAAAGGACCGGCTGACCCCCTGTTTTCATTCCTCATTGTCTCCATCCTGAACAAACAGCTCCAGGGCTGTCTTTTTGTTAGGATTTCTTCTGAAAATAAAAATAAAAATGCAGCTGACCTAAATAAAGTACTTCAAAGAAAGTTTGAGGAAAAAACTGTTTACAGTGTACAGTGGGAAAAAAGATTTTGAAGGAATTAATGAAGGGAATAGGAGAATTTATTTGTGTTATTAAATGTGACCCTGGACCACAAAACCAGTCATAAGTCGCATGAGTATATTAGTGGCAATAGCCAACAAAACACTGTATGGGTCAAAATGATCGATTTTTCTTTTATGCCAAAAATCATTAGGATAGGATATTAAGTAAAGATCATGATCCATGAATATATTTTGTAAATTTCCTACCTTAATTATATAAAAAAATTATATTTGTGAGTGGATGCAGCACAATCGCTAACAGAAATGGAAACCTTTAAAGGCGATTTTCTGAATATTTGGATTTTTTTTTTGCACCCTCAGATTCCCGATTTTCAAATAGTTGTACTGTATCTCGGCCAAATATTGTCCTATCCTAACAAAACATACATCAATGGAAAGCTTATTTATTCAGCTTTCATATGATAAATATATAATAAATATCATAATATAAATATAAGTATAAATCTATTATAACATAATATAAGTATAAATCTCAATTTCATAAAATTGACACATAAGACTGGTTTTGTGGTCCAGGGTCACACATTATAGCCAAATCATCATGGGACAAGTTACATTAAGTTACAAGTTAATGGGACATCATTAGGCAACGATTAATCGCATCCAAAATACAAGTTTGTGTTTACATAGTATATGTGTGTGTACTGTGTATAATTATTTTGTATATATAAATACACACATATGCATGAATATATATAAGAAATATTTGCATGTATATACTGTATATATATTTATACATCATTTATATTATATATAAATAAATACAAATTCTTAAATATATACATGGCTGTGTGTAAATGTATATACACAAAAGAATTATACACAGTACACACACACATATATTATGTAAACACAAACTTTTATTTTGGATGCGATTAATTGTTGCCCAGCCCTAATTTTTATATTTGTGAACATTATATATTTTTTATTAAAAAAAAATAACTAATTAATTGTACAATTTGCTGTGATTAATCGCATTTCCACCAAGCTTGTAATCATCAATATTTGTAGAATCACCTAATTAAATTAAACACAAACAAAAAGGAACAGAAAATAGCACTATATTCAAATAATATTATACATCAATATATATTTCTTCATTCAGATCTATGTAACATACTCAGATTTAACAGTTTAATTTTTATTTTTTTAATTAAAATAAAGTATAGTCCTACAAAGCTATTATTACCAGAGCATGTGATCAGAGCAGATAATTTTACCATTGTTGCCCAGCATGACTACCAGCTCAGTAGGGCTATTGCACACAGAAGTCTAGCCTACTACTGAGAACTTTCACGTTATTTGAGCGGACTTTGCTTTTCCAGTGTGTGATCGGTACATGATTGAAATGTTTGGGCCGTGAACGACAGAGCAGAACGTGCAGCGCAAACAAGGAGCGGAACATTGAGCAGAGAGCGCAGCGCGCCGACACACACACACGGGGCCCTATCTTGCACCTAGCGCAATTGACTTTGTAAACCTCCACAGACACACGTCTGTAAATTAGTGAATTAACTTGCGCTCGGGGGGGCTGTGCAGCGAAAAGAGGAGGCGTGTTTCGGCGCAAACGTTACCTGGTGCTATTTTGCAGATTCAAAACAATTCCGCCACAAGTCAGTTGCGCGTGTTATTTATGGTATTTTAAGGGCGCATACTTGGCCATAATGTAGTGTGTGCACAACACGCATACACTTTATTCTCTCATCTACACAAAAGCAGCAGTTTTCATTTTTGCATACATTATTACAAGGAAAAATATTAACACACGAGGGAAATCATTGTTGTGTCCATGAAGATGTGAAAAAAATAGGCATAAATCTAGCTTACACATTTATACAAATTATTATACGCCTGTTTAACCGAAGCTAATTTGGGTGGGTTTCTCCCATCCTTAAAGTCACTTCTCTGTCTTTTACAGCCCTGACGAGAACTTCGGTCTCCTCGGCTGTGAACCGCTCCTTGTGTTCGCCTGGCAAATCCGCCGTTATAATAGCAATCCGCCAGGGAACAAGCACGCCTGCTCTTAAAGGGAATGTGAGATGACACTCTGATTGGTTTTATTTCACATTACGCCCAAACCACACCTATGAATAATGAAGCTATTTCAGACCAACCCATTTTAGATTTGTGTCGGGCGAAAGAGTAATTTATCCCGCAGGTAGCAACAGTGCCTGAGATACGCCCACAAAGTTACTTGCGTTTCGCGTTTGATAGGCCTACTTGCATAAATAGGGCCCACGGAACAGAGGGCGCAGCGCACACACGGAGCGGAAAAGACCTGCTCGTGAAACCTGGAAAATATTTTCGGTTTATATTTTCTGCCTTTTTTCTCTTTCGGCCAAAAACCGAAAATGCCATTTTCGGCCGATAAAAGATTAACACGTTAATTCCCCCAGCCCTAATTTAGAATTAACTTTTTTTCTGGCCATAGGCATGCATTTTTTTTTATTCCAATGGCCAGGGGCGTAGCCATAATTTCAGAAGCGAGGGGGAGAGAAATTTCAGGTGTAACATCAGTTTTTTTCTGACCTTTGTCTAATTGACAGATCTTGCTTTTAATTTGGTAAGAAATTAAATACACTACTAAACAATAACCAATAATATCTATAAAAAAAAATAAAATAAAAAAAAAACGTAAAACGTTTCAGCATTTTTAATAAGCTTACTGCTACAGTGAACAGTTGAATGTCTTTGTCCATATAAGGGATTTCCTGGAAGTCATAAGTTATTACTTCTACAAATCCATTTTAGACTTTCTGTAAGAGAGCATTCTGGCGTTGAGTATGAATGAAACATAAATTACACAAGAGTGTTAGTGCTCCATAATGTTCAGATTGCCTCGTTTTGGATAAGAATAAAAGGACAGGTCAATCCCTGGGTTCGAATCCCTTTCGGAGTGGGTCAAGTAGGACTGGTTACACCCGGAAAAGGTGTGCGGACGAATTTAAGTTTTAATAAAAGTGCAGGGATTCTACGCCCATGTCAATGGTTCATAGTTGGCCTACATTGAATAAATGTTTGTGGGATGAGAAAGTTTTTTTGCAGTTGTCAGTAGCGTTTTTTTGGCACGGGCGAACGGGCAGCCTATCTATAATTTCACTGTGTGGGGAATTAGCAAATTGGCGACCCCTGCAACTGCAGGCATCCCTGCTTGCTGAGAAGGGGCCGTTCACGCATGCAGAGCTACAGCAAGTGTTTTTCGATGGTGGAAATCTATTAGCTACTAAGACTGCATGGTTTTAAGATATCTTCTCTACATTTGTACAGGATGTTAAGGAAGATTCTGGTGATCCCTGTGCTCCAGAGGTCTGCTTATGTAATCAGAATCATATGTCTCATCATCATTGGAGTTGGTAAGTAGAATTGATGTGCATTGTTTCAGGGGTTTTAAATGAGAGATGTATCTGGTGGCAATGTGTTGCCCTCTTAACTTATTGTACTTTTGGTTTTGATGACTTTTTAGGTTTTCCAGTTGAAGAGTGTCATGAGTTTTTCTGTTAGTTTGTTTTTGATTTGTTTTTCAAAAAGAAGGACAGCATCACCGACATTGAGCTCTGAATGGGATTCTTCCTGTTTTTAGAATATTGTTTCATCTTCTCCTTTTTGGAACTATCTGTTTTGTAACTATCTGTATCTGTCACTTGACTGCGTAAGGCTGGTCATTTGATGTTAATAGGCCTGCCAAACAATAGTTCAGCTGGGGATGTTCCAGTAGTTTGTTGTGAGCAGTTGATGCTTGACAGGGAATGCATGCTGATATTAGTCATTCCGCCTGCTTTTCTATTCCTGGAAACCAGACTTTTTCATTTCAGTAGCTGTTTTGTTTTGACTAAACCCTGTTGGCCTCCACGTGCAAGTTCAAGTGCTCTGTTGCAGGGCCCTTGGCATGACAATGAGAAGTACACTCATGTCATCCAGGACAGTAAGCTCTTTTCTGACATTGTGAATGATTTCAGATCAGAATAATCACGCTCTGTGGTGAAGTGATCATACAATATGTGCCATTGGCCAGTGTGGGCGATGTAGATAATATGCTGAAGAAGGCAATCCTTTGCTGTAGTGTATTTCTGTCAACATCATTTGTGTGGAGTTGCTGTAAGTGGTGAGACATACAGTATAGTCAGACGGATTTGTCTTCTCTGCTTTGTAATTTACCTTGTACTTGTAAGGTTGGAGCCTGAGCACCCATCTTTTGATTTAGGATGGTTGAAGATGGGCTCTAGAGGTGTGATCATGTTGAATTAAGCAGCATAGAGATACAGAAGTGTTTACAGCTCCAGACGATGACAAGAGCTTCTCTTTCCATCTGAGATATATGGTAAATGGTAAATGGACTGCTTTTATATAGCGCTTTCACAGACCCAATGGCCACCAAAGCGCTTTACAAGTTGCCTCACATTCACCCATTCATACACCGACGCCGGTGTCAGCCATGCAAGGCGCCATCCAGCTCGTTGGGAGCAGCTGGGGTTATGTGTCTTGCTAATGGACACCTCGACACTTGGTCAGGTGGAACCGGGGATTGAACCACCATTCCGGTTTGTAGACAACCTACATGAACCACTGAGCCACTGCCGCCCCGGCATATATGTGTGGTTAGTGTTCTTGTCTGTCTCTCTGTGCCAAGATAGCGCCAAAGCCAACTGGACTGGAATCAACAATGATGTTGGTTAGCTCATCACAGGGGCATTGACTAGTCTTTCTTTGAGAGTCCTCAGTACATCTACTTGCTCTTTACCCCAAAGACATTCAGAGTCTTTCTTTGTAAGTTTCCTCAAAGGTTGTGATTAAAGAGTCAGGTATGAACTTTGCACTGTAAATAAGCCATTCTTAGAAGGCTTCTTACCCCACTCTGAGGTTGTGGGGGTGGCATACAGATAATTGCATCTATTTTGGGGGGGTCAGCTGCGATGCCATGATTGAAAAACACAAATCGAAAGAACTCCAGGGAGTTTTTTGTGGATTTCACAATTGTTAGATTTTTTTAATGCAATCTTTAAAAAAACTGCTTCAAGAGATCAGCATCTGCTGTAGTGCCATATGGCAGGATGTCATCATGGTATTTTGAAAGACTTCAGTTCCAGGTGAGATACCAAAGATGAACCTTGTGTACCTTCTCAGTCCAACATGGGTTGAAAATGTTGCAATGTATCTGGACTAAAGCTGATTATAACCTTTGAGGTCCAGTTTAGAAAACATCTCAGCTCCATTGAGATCATGGATGATGTCATCTATCGTTGGTGAAATGTGTCTCTCTCAAGTACAGCTTGGTTTGGCATTGGCATGTCAACACAAATATCTATCTTCTCTGGATTTTTAGGCTTGGGCATTGTTACGATGGGTGAGACCCATGGTGTTGGACCTTCTACTTTTTCTATGAAACCTTCATCTTCAAGGAGTTGCAGTCCTTGATGTGGAAATGGATGCGACAATGCGGCTGGATGACAAGCTTGACACTTTCATCAGTGTGGGCATATTGCAGGGTTTTTTTTCTTCAAAATTAACATATAACCTGGTATGAAAATACCATATGAAAAGTAAATGCAGGATTAAAAAATTGTTTTGCAAGACATAAGGGCACAAGATTAGTAGAAAATGAGACAGTTTCCATTACCGTGTTGAAAAAACTATTTTTTTTCACCATCGCGTCATATTACGTCACCAGAGGGAGTCGTTTGCCGGGCTCTGCGTTTGCTCAGTGCATAGTATGTTGGTGCGGTCATGATTCAGTGTGTTTTCGGTGGTTATTGTATTTCAATTAATCATCGTCGTGATAAATGACTGTGAATTAAAGCTTGTCAGAACATCGAGTCCACAGGTTTATGAACAAGAAAAAGGACGGTGCTATCTTCCGTAACTGTGTGCGTTTTGTGCAGAGATGGGACTTCACTTCTGCGTATGCTTTGAAAAACGCGGTAGTGTGTAGCGCTCACTATAGACCGGATGATTATAACCCCGGCGATGGCTAATGGCTGACATACACAACACATGCAGGTAAGGGTCTAAATACTAGCTTTGCTATTGCCTAATACATGATAATAAATCTGTGCAATATTGTGATCTGAGCATAGTGGTATACATATCGTCGGCTAATGTGAATAAATCTATAAGCTAACACTGTTCTCTCCCGACCCCTGCCCTGTTCTCCTCACACCACAACTCAATGTGTCTCCTCTGACCATTGTTCTGTCTAATCCTGGCCTGTACCTGCTCTCTTGGCTTCATAACAGGCTCATAATTATATGGCTGAGGTCCGTCATACGAGTAAACATTTAGGCTACAATTTCCTCAGCGTCCTAACAGTCATTGCGATCCATTGCTTTCCTATTGTATACTTTGACCGCTCTTCCTCCTGTTACATCACTTCCGGTTTGGCGGTTTTCAAATGCGGAAGTTTTTCTCACAAAAACGACTCCAGAAGCCTAAATAGCGTTTTAAAAGTATGTTTATATTTAAATCTAGTTCCTACATTAATTTTCTATACATTGGCTCACTGGATACTCTAATCTGCAACATGCCCTTTAACTTTTTTTCAATGCCCTTCATAATGTTTGGTTATTGTGGCATGAATTGATCAGCAACAGATGATGTTTTATTAAAGCTCCAGTCCTTAACTTTTTTGGGTTAAAAATTATCCAACATATTTTTTTGAGCAAGTACATAACCAGCCAGTGTTCAAAACTATCTGTTTGCCTTAGCTCGATTCAAAACGGTGAGCTTGTAATAATGTTTTTAATTCCAGTGGTACTAGTGGATTTCCGCGGGAAATTCAAGCATCAAGCAAGCGTCATTACGTCACATCTTTACACATAAAGAAGGTGTCTTCACAGAAGCTGAGCACAGTATTAGATTTGTGGCTGCATTTGAAGTTATTTTTCACTTAAAAATAAATAATATACTACTTTGAAATGTATGTCAGATAATAAAACATATTCTAGTTCACTGTGTGTATTTGTTCATGTTTTATTAAGGGATAAGTCTGAAGCACACCGTAAAATAATTATATCAATTCATACAGGGCTACTATGAATTGCAGCTGTATAGATACACACCCAGGTATCGGATCACTACTCGGTATCGGGAAGGGAAAAAGGGTATCGGAACATCTCTAGCTGAAACATCAACATGCAAAATTATTTGATTTGCCACAGGATTTGCATGATAGCCCTCTAGTTAGACATGCTGATTGTCCACCAAGATGTGGAAAAGACCCACCACAATTTCTGGATGTTGACACTTGTTTTCTGTTGTTGGCTTTTAGTCTTTTTTAATAGTTTGTCTTTGGTATTACTGCAACACGTTTGGTGTCACTGACTCGTGTGTTGTTTCCAATGCCAGCTGCCTGTGTTCCTGATTTTACAAATGCTCTGGCTAGATCCAAAAGTTGTTTCAATGTCAAACTGCTGTCTCTAAGTGCTCTTAGTGTTCATAGTCATGAAGTTGAACAGGTAAGTGTAATTTGAGATTTAATTTTTCTTTATGCGTTTCACAGGTTGTTGAAAGCTGTCTTAACCTGGTGTGGACCACATACACGTGCTGAATCAACTGCTCGAACGCTGCCGGGAGTACAAGATGCCCTTGGTGCTGGCCTTCGTAGACTACGAGAAGGCCTTCGACAACGTGGAGATCAACGGCGTACTGCTCGCCCTCCAACAACAGGGCGTCGCCGATGAGTACGTGGCCCTTTTGCAGGAGCTGAACAGTGGATGCGCCACCAACATCACCCTGTTCGACCGGCCACTGTACATCCCCGCCGCAAGAGGCGTCAAGCAGGGAGACCCCATCTCGCCCGCGCTGTTCACGGCGTGTCTGGAACACGTCTTTCAACAGCTCGACTGGGACAACAAGGGTATCAGCTAGTAATGGGCGATATAAACGATATGCGATATAAACGATACAAAATTGGCCTACGATAGAGATTTTAATTATATTGCACTATCGCGATTATGCATGTTGATGACGCAATCTACCCGCGAAATTTAGAGCCGAGCTGCAACCGGCTGAAACGCATCATATTCGTCGTCATCTTGAGTAAACATGGCTGAAAGCGAAACGGAGGAGCTGGTGAAAAAGATCGGTGCAACATCCATTATTTGGACTTGGTTCGGATTTAAGCCGTCCGACGAGCAGCAGCAAAACTATACAGACTATACAGAGTGCGTGGGGCAGCAGTTCGGTAACACACACGACTAATCTGTTCTATCACCTCAAAACGAAACATGTCACTGAATACCAGCGCGTATTCACAAAATAGTGCTGTAAACACAACCTATTTGTGTGTGCCCGATTTTAAGATTCGTTGTTGTGTTGCTTTTTAACTGAGAAGACATCCGTTTTTTCTGCTCTTTGCATCTTTTGTGTCCTTTAAAAAAATACCCAAACTAAAACTACATTTGATTTCGAGTGCCTTCTGCACTGTTTTGCACTTTTTACTGTCTATGGCATGGCACTACTGTAAATAAACTTTTATACTTGAAGCATTTTCTTTAGTTGATGTATACAGGTGAAACTCGAAAAATAAGAATATCATGCAAAAGTAAAAGGTGAAACTAATATATTATATAGTAGACTATATAATGCAAAGTGAGATATTACAAGCCTTAATTTGTTATAATTTTGATGATTATGGCTTACAGCTTATGAAAACCTTTTCACAATATTATAATTTTGAATTTGGGGTTTCATAAGCTGCTAGCCATAATATGAACATTAGGGCTACTTAGTCTCTGCAGCTAGTGTACTTGAATTTTATTTATCTACAACATTATGTTGTATAATTACAGTTTTGCACAATAAATGTTCTCAAAACTACATACACTGTTTCTTTCTTTCTTGAAAAAAAAATACATTTACATCGCAATAAATTTAGCAGTTGTTTGGCTTTCCTTAGGGTCTGTGTAACCTGTTCTGAAATGGTTTTATTATAATTTATATATCGTGATATATATCGTTATCGCAAGAGGCTGAAATGTATATCGCAATATGGATTTTAGGCCATATCGCCCATCCCTAGTATCAGCGTTAACGGCCAGTTGCTCAGCCATCTGCGCTTTGCAGACGACATCGTCCTAATCGGCGAGTCGGCAGCCGACGTGTAGCTGTGACTCGATCAGCTCAACCAGGCTGGCGCAGCGGTCAGCCTGAAGATGAACCTGGCCAAGACACAGTGAATGCGAAACCCCCAGGCCGTCAACAACAACATCCACATCGGCCAGAAGAAGATCGAACAGGTCGATAGCTACGTCTACCTCGGCCAGGAGCTGAGTGCTGGGCACAAGACAACCACGAGCTGGCATGCCGACGGAGGGCCGCCTGGGTCAGCTATGCGTCCATAGCAGAGGTGGTCACCTGTTCAATAGCACCGTCCTACATGCTCTACGGGGCTGAGACCTGGTCGCTGGCTGCGGTCGACAGGCAGAAGCGGGCAGTGACCGAACGCGACCTTGAGCGGTGGATGGTCGGCATCAAGAGGACGGAACACATCAGCAACAGGCTCTTGAGGAAGAGGAGCATTAAAAGACCGTTCGGCCACCCCGCAACCCGATAGCGGGACACATTTAGAAAAGACATCGGCAGAGACTGGATAAGTCTGGCCAGGGACCGAAAAACCTGGCAAAGTTGTTGTGGCCAGCGTCGAAAGACTGATATACAGGCCAAAAGAAAATAAACGGGGTATGCTTTCAGCCTCTCCGTCTCAGTGACCTTTTTTTCTGGAGCACGTCTCAAAACTCAGCGAATACTAGTCACACAGGCATTAGCAATATATCTTTATAAACATTTAAGTCTCTGCTATTAAATATCTAGCCTGGCACCGCCCTCCTACGTACTTCCGCTCGATTTCATTTCTCTTCAGTACTTAGTCTGGCCTCTCTCAAGAGAGAAACGTTAACTTCCTGGTAGGCGGGTACTCTTTTGAAGTTCAAAACGATTGGATCTGCCCTGAGTCACTCTGGATCTGTCACAACCAATCGCTAGCGTGTGGTCGTGACGTATGGCATGCGACGGAACTGGCCGGAAACAAGAACGAAGTTTTCAAACACCAACCGGGAAGACATTTCACTTCATTCCCTAACTTCAACAGAAACATTCTGTCCAAGGTCAACTTTAAGGACTTATGGCAATGGATGCGTGCCCGGCTGAAAGACTGGAGAGCTGTAGCACTTTAACTACTTCCTTGCATATTTTGTAACTTTGAACGTTGATGTACATGTTTAATTATTTATGTACAAAGAGTAAATATTTAAACAATGTCTATACACTAAGTGTCCCTGTATATAATGTTACTTTATCGATTATAATTAGCAATCAATAATCTTACTCTGTGTGCAGGTGTATAATAAACGGCACTTTTTCTTATTACGTCTTATTTCTTATTTATAAAAAGGAGTTTGCACAGTTTTATTTGACATTTATAGTTTATTAAAACACAATTTTTAAACATTTACAACATGTAAAACTGACAGAACAACCAGGTTCCTACAAAAGTACACAAGGAAATCAAAGCCATTTGTTGTTTAGCAGCCAGGACTCGGGGCTTCCGAACACCAGGCTAAAGTTTCCGTCCAAAATGTCACGGTCATCGTGAACGCCGAGCTGAGCAGCACGAACTCCTTACTTTTCTGCCTCTTTCACTTGGTCCTCTTTTACGCGCGTAACGCGTCTTTGCATTGACTTAACATTGAAATCACTCGCGCCGGACGCGCCATTCGCGTCCGGTGTGAACGCACCATTAGCCAACTCATTCACCACTAGCGGAGTGAGCTGGAAAATCAAACTTTTCCTGAACCCCGTGGGGAGGAGGGCCACAACATCATGGCCACCAACAAAACTCAGCAAACACTGTTCTTGCTCCGGTTTTAACATCTGAATATTCTGCAGTGTTGCAACAACAGACCTAATGGCTTCGCTCGCATCTATCTCCGCAGCCATTACTGAACTACGACTCAAACTGGCGCTCTACATCAACGTCATCGTTCTCAGCCACTCCCTCTGTTCGTTGATTGGCCCGAACAAAAAACAACTTCTGGAAACCTTAGAATATACAGCGAGACCAGACTAAGTACTGAAGAGAAATGAAATCGAGCGGAAGTACGTAGGAGGGCGGTGCCAGGCTATTAAATATCTAATTCAGTAACACATTTTTTTTTCACGCTAACATAAAAACAGATATCATTACAATTAAAACATTTTTTTTTTTTGTAGATCTAGAAAGGGTTGAGAGCCGTACAAAGTTTCATGCCATTTGGACATAGAGAGAATTTGTAGACATGCCACAAATACTGTCAATAGAGTTTGAGTTTGATGCAACATAAAACATGAAAACTCCATCAGGCATATCCATTCACAATTAATTACTGCTGTAAACTTACAAGTGCATAGCTCAATCCGCAATGCACAATAAACTCAACAGAATGCTAAAAATACCACAAACAAAAACTTAAATTAAAAACAATGTTTAGAGGTGAAGTTAGGCAAAAACTGTTTATAAACAGTGATTTGGGTGGATGATTCATTGGTGTTGCACACAAACATGCGTGTGAGTCTATGTGCTCATTAAATTTCCATCATTCACACTAACTGTGTCCAACACTACATTATTAAGAGTCTTCCATGATCAATTCCTTTCTCAGTGGTTGACATTTTTACGTGGCCTACGTGCAGCATAGACTTCTCACGTACAGACAAGTCCTTAGGGTCCAGGAGTGTCAGAAAAAACCTCTAGAGGCACATAACATTACGGCTGGTCGAAAGACATGCGTTTATGAGAGAGCGGTTCTCTGGTTATTTAAATTAGGTTTAGTAGCACCGTAACCTTGGTGACAGCACAGGCCATGAGCATACACATGTCTGTGTATGCTCATTTGTGGTTCTTTCTTATGGGACATTTTATTTTGCATTGTCCTTGATACATTTCTGTTGCTGAATGTTGCATTCTGTTCAATAAACACATGGCAATAACCATGAGTTTAAAAAAATGCATGTGTGATATTTTGACAAGTTGACAAACAAAGCGATACACATGCACACATTTAAGCTCAGGTTAAAATGGAATGAAGAAGCATTAAGCATCTACTACCAGCAGAAAGGGGGGACTAGGAAATAACTCATCAAAAGGACAAGTTAATTAGCCTGTTTGACACATTACACTGACATCAGGACAAATGAGTAATTACTACTAACAAGTATGACTCAAGTGTGACCTTATTCTCAATTTCATTCCCTATCACTTTATTTTTTGTGGCGAGCAGGACGAGGTCGAGGGCCGTGGGAGGGCGGCACGAGGCCGGTGGCGTGATTACTGATGAGCGACACCTGAGCGACGCACCGGTCTCGTATCTCTCGCGGAGGAGCGGAAGCATAAAAGGGGGAGCGACGACAGTGGAGATCGAGAGAGGAAAAGCCTGAGTTTTATTTGATGTTTTGTTCTTGTTTTGTGTGGCCAAAAGTCGTCCACGAGGGGCTGCTGCTTTATACTTTCGTTTTGTATTTGTTTTATTTTATGATTAAAGTCTTTAAATGTTCACCGGTTCCCGCCTCCTTCTCATAACAACATCTAGCTATCTGTCTGTCTGTCTATAAAATAGGAATTGCATTACACAACACACATAAGGAATAAAAGAGGAAAACCAGTGAGTGAGAGGAAAATTAAACTGAACAGTCTTTGAAGAAGTTGATGTGGAAAACAACAAGGAGATTGATGATGAGGATCAATTAGGGAAAAAGCGAGGAAGAACCATGAGAATTCTTTAACCGTCTGCCTGGAAACAAAGCCATCGTGACACCAAACCTTTGACAATGAGCGCTTATCAGGATCAAGTAAACGCTGGATTTTCAAAAGTATATGAAGTTCGCTTCAGTCCCGGTTGGTATTGGATGTCTCTGACCTTCTTGTATCAGCCTGGCACCGGACTGCCTGTAGAAGATGTACGTCCCAGACCCTCTCACTTTTCTCAAACCAGGAGTTCACAGCTGGTACTTTTAAGGGCTCTTCTGACCAGGGTAACAGGGGTGAGCTGTTGCAGAGAGTTCTATGCATACTCTGCTCAGGACAGAAATCGGTTCCAACTGTGCTAATGGATGTGGAAAGCAGACAATCTCATGGATCCTCCACTTCGTCTGTCCTAGACTTCTCCTGACCAAGGAGATTAACTGCAACAACACCAGATGGCAGGCTTTGGAGAACTGAACTACTGCAACCAGGATGTAGGTGTAGAAGTCTAATACTGGAAGATCTGGGATGAAATCTACAACCAGGAACTGGCAGAGGAAGGAGCTTGCCTGTGTTGGAAGATGTTAGGGAGACAAGTTGGAGAGGATGTAAGTGTGCCCCTTGGGACATCGCGGGAGAGCAGGTTCTACTTGTTAACAATAGCTCCTAGTTGCCGATATCGTAGTTCTGCTAGTAGTTTTTTTAAAGAAGGCACATGGATAAAGCTTAGGTGGATGCCCCTGGCGCTGTGATAAGATAGCTTTAGTCGGAGCGGAATGTAACAAGATGGGTGCACTGGTGAAAGTGTCCATTAGACGTTGGATGGCTACTGTAGATTGATGGTTCCAGGATAGAGACTTGGGCTCTGTTCTTAGAAGGGAATTCAAAGGGTCCGCAATCTGAATGTAGTTTCTAATGAATTGCCTGTAGAAATTAGTTAAACCTAGGAATCTCTGGAGTTCTTTGTCTGGGGAGGTATGGCCCAGGACTGTACTACTTCAAACTTACCCTGGTCCAGTTTACCACCTTGTAAAATGGACCACCTTGACAACTGATGACGCATGACTGGTATACTGTGGGGTCATCATGACTTGGAATGGTGGAAGTACACATTTTTGCAGATTCAGGATTGGAGGAGATGGCTGTCATGCGGGCCCGGCAAAGGAAGATCCGTGGAAGCAGTCTTTTCACAGCCAAAAGTGTATCCAGAGTACCACAAGAACTGAGGTCAGTGTTGCTGGAGCCAAAGTCCCCAATGATGTCTGCAGTGGAGCTCCGCAGTGTAAGCACACCTAATCTTCCATGCATCATTGATATTTGAGTGGGAATGCCCAAAAATGTGCATGCATCCTTCACAAAAGTAATCCATCCGGCTCCAGGGGAATAAACGAAGGCCTTCTGAGGGTAATCCGTGTGGTTTTGTCGTAAAAATATACATATTTAAAACTTTATAAATTAAAATAACTGGCTTCCGGCAACGGTCGACGCGCGTTCACAGGAGATGGTTGCTGGCGTATGACGTAGGACGTAGCGCAGGAAGCGTCGTGACTAGGGCTGAACGATTAATTGCATTTGCGATAATATCGCGATATGATGAAACGCTATTTTGTAACCGCAAAAGCTGCGATTACACTCTGGTCACGTGACACGCGATAGTAAAGCAGTCTGCACTTCAGATGAAGCATCAACTTGGCACGCTACGCATAAAGGCCTGGCATTGGCTACAGGAAAGAACAGTTTGTTTAATTTATGTGATTGTGTTATAGATTCTCTTCAACGATTATGTATGGATTCAGATAATTTCAGAATCGAGTCCGAGCTTAGTTTTAAACACAGATGCGTGATGACGCTGCATGTGCTTTATAAACAACCGTATTCTGCTTGCTTCTAATTCCTCTGTCACACACACACACACACACACACACACACACACACACACACACACACACACACACACACACACACACACACACACACACACACACACACACACACACACACACACACACACACACACACACACACACACACACACACCTTCCGAAAAATAGTCTTTCATACAGTTCGGAAAAGTTGAAGCGAATTGGACATTCGCGGGCTTCATTGCACTACTAGATCATGGCACTAGATATGCGCTGTGAAATACTCACGCTTTGCTTGATGCTCGTGACGTAGAACAGAGAGCAGAGCAAAACAAAACTCCACTCAGGATTTCCGCAATTTAAAAAACGTGTATTTAAAAGAAAATGTCGGAGGATTTTGATATTAGAGAGGAGGATATTGAGTTCTACGTTGCGACGCTTCCTACGCTACACCCTACGCCATCTCCTGTGAGCGCGCGTCGACCGTTGCCGGAAGCCAGTTATTTTCATTTATAAAGTTTTAAATATGTATATTTTTACGATAAAACCGCACAGATTACCTTCAGAAGGCCTTCGTTTATCTACCTGGAGCCGAATGGATTACTTTAGTGAAGGATGCATGCACATTTTTGGGACTTGAAGGAGGTGAACCCCATAACTTGACATTATAACCACTGAAAGATCTAAGACAATTTCTAAAATAACTGAAAATGTGTTCGTCTGAAAAATGATTGACATATGCATCTCGAACGGCTTAAGGGTGAGTAAATCATGGGTTTAATATCATTTTTGGCCGAACTATCCCTTTAAGAGTTGCAGCCACAGGGCAGGTTCCAGTCCCTACCAGTAGGCAGTGGGAGGGCGCCTTATTCCATTCGCTGGCCACCTCTTGGGTTCGAACCTGAAGTACATAGTCAGTTATTGACTTCTTTCCGTGCGGATGATTATAACTCGGGTGAGTGTAATGGTTGTCTATGGGTGGAAGAGAGGGAGAGTCTGGTGCTGCCTTGACACTCCCCCGGAATTGTCATTACATTCATAGTAATTTTTAACTTAATATATAATATAATAATTAAAAATAATACATACAACATGAATATTATAGTATACTACTAGTAATAACAATACTATATTTACAATATAGTATAATAATTTAATATTTATAAAAATTACAATATTTACAATATAATGTAATAATTAAATATAATCAAATAATATTTTTAAAATTCCAGTAAATAACGTGCTTAATTTTCATGAAAATAATATTGCGAAAAATAATAATAATATCATCTGTCCTTTAATCTGAGAGTTGGGGTCATACACTGGCCATACAGACTCCAAATAAGACAGATGAGAACAATAAAGTAGTTTCCTAATACTCATTTGAACTGTGCAGGAGATGAGGGTTGTATGTGTTTGAATGTGTATGTGACAACCAATACTCATAGCTCTGTACTGATAATGCCTCTTTTAATGAGGCTTATACCTATGCAAATGGGAGCAGAACTAAATTTATGTTTTCTCAACCTTCACACACGATCAGTGAGGGTCTTGCAGTTGTGCTCTCCATTACATTAACATTATCCTCCCAGCTGCTACCAGCCAACACTGTGATTTGACTGAGGGCAATACATTATTAACATTCATTTGCAGGAATTAGGTGGTGGAGGGAGGCTATGAGTGATTGTGATATGAATAGTTGGGGGTGGGGTGGTTTAAACAAGCTTTGAGGAAGGGTATGATGGAGCAGTATATGTGTGTAGGTGTGTGATCGCAGGTGACAATGCTGTCCATCTTTGCGTGTTAGTGGGTAATTAGTTGATCTCTCGCTCTCACAGCTGATGTCTCTTATGACATAGTTGACCAGTAGCCCTCCTTGACCTTTTCCTCAGCCCATATTAAGCTCAATTTGGAGCATGTGTTCTTGAGCTAACCTTTTCCCAGGTCTGCAATATGAGAAGAGGCCTGTGGCCATTGCTGTTCCCATCGACGCAATTTCCTACACTCTTCTCTGCACTAGACAATATGAAAAGGATAAATAGATAGTTGTTCAGTGCCCAATGAATGAGAAAATACTTGCTCTCAGATGGTAGGAACCAAAAATAAGAAATAATTCATATATATTTTGCATAAATAAAATAATGCCCATTCCTTAGGACTTCCCTCTGAAATCAATGTAATGCATGCAGGTATTTAATAAAAATAAATAAATATATATATATATTTGTTTTTCCACATCAATCTACACTCTATACACACCATAATGATAAAGCAAAAAACTGATTTGTGAAAACTTTATTAAAAAGGAAAAACTGAAATAAGTACATTGCTTAAGTATTTAATCTTTTTCATCTTTTTGGGTATGTTGCGACAAGCTTTCCTCTCAAGCTCTGTCAGGTTGGATGGACAGCCATTTTCAGGTTTCTCTAGAGATGTTCAATTGGTTTCAAGTTGGGGCTCTGGCTGGGCCACTTAAAGGATTAGTTCACTTTTAAAGTGAAAATTCTGTCATCATATACTCACCCTTAAGTTGTTTCAAACCTGTATGAATTTCTTTCCTCTGCTGAACACAAAGGAAGATATTTAGAAGAATGTCAGTAACCAGACAGTTTCTGGTTCCCATTGACTTCCATAGTAGGAAACAAAATATACTATGGAAGTCAATGGGAACCAGAAACTGTCTGGTTACTGACATTCTTCTAAATATCTTCCTTTGTGTTCAGCAGAGGAAAGAAATTCATACAGGTTTGAAACAACTTAAAGGCTATGTTGCAGGTTTTTTTTTTTTTTCAAAATGAATATATAACCTTGTATGAAATACCATATGAAAAGTAAATGCAGGATTTAAAATCGTTTTGCAAGACATAAGGGCACAAATTTAGTAGAAAACGAGACCGTTTCCTTGACCGTGTTGAAAAAACGCTTTTTTTCACCATCGCGTCATATTACGTCAAGACAGGGAGTCGTGTGCCGCCGGGCTCTGCGTTGTGCGTTTGCTCAGTGCAGAGTAGGTTGGTATTCAGTTGAAGCGGTCGTGATTCAGTGTGTTTTCGGTGGTTATTGTATTTCAATTAATCATCGTCGTGGTAAATGATTGTGAATTATGGCCTGTCAGGACATTGAGTCCACAGGTTTCCGAAGAATCCGAACAAGAAAAAGGACGGTGCTATCTCCCGTGCGCGTTTTGTGCAGGGTAAGAGACGGGACTTCACTTCTGCATCTGCTTTGAAAAACGCGGTAGTGTGTAGCGTTCACTATAGACCGGATTATTATAATTTCGGCGACATGGAGTTATATGATGACGGCGATATGTGCACACTGTCCCGGCTCCTTCATCGGGTCGCCCGGTCCGCCGTCAGATTGTGTTTCGGCCGCCGGTGGGAAACATGACGGTCACGGATCCGTCAGAGATCACTTATTGTAACGTTAGTTACATCTGTTTTACAAAATGCATACATGTACCTGTCTTAATGTGCCTTGTCTTAATTTAATTAACATATCCTACATAAACTTGTAATGTAATGGATTTATGTGTTTGTTATTAGTCTGAAGCCGACACTTATTATTATAAATATATTAAGTTCATTTCCAATCTGTACTCCGAATTTTAATGTTTGTGTTGGCTGTTTCTACATATAAAGTTTTTAATACAGTAAGACAGTTGTGATTGTGATTATTTTTGTACTCATTGTCACCAAATGGGGCCATTCAAAGCCTTTATAAAGTCCCTCTTCCTCTTGAAACTGTCTCCTAATGGCTGACATACACAACACATGCAGGTAAGGACTAAGGGTCTAAATAATAGCTTTACTTTTGCCTGATACATGATAATAATCTGTACAATATTGTGATCTGAGCATAGTGTTATACATATCGTTGGCTAACGTGAATACATCTATAAGCTAACACTGTTCCGTCACCGAGACCCCTGCCCTGTTCTCCTCACACCACAACTCAGTCTTCTCTGACCGTTGTTTTGTCTAATCCTGGCCTGTCTACTCTCTTGGCTTCATATGAGGCACATAATTATATGGCTGAGGTCCGTCATACGAGTAAACATTTAGGCTACAATTTCCTCAGCGTCCGAACTGTCATTGCGATCCATTGCTTTCCTATTGTTTACTTTGACCGTTCTCCCTGCCGTCACGTCACTTCCGGTTTGGCGGTTTTCAAATGCGGAAGTAAAATTTTCTCACAAAAACGACTCCAGAAGCCTAAATAGCGTTTTATAAGTATATGTTTATATTTAAATATAGTTCCTACAATATTTTTCTATACATTGGCTCACTGGGTACTCTAACCTGCAACATAGCCTTTAAGGGTGAGTATATGATGACAGAATTTTAATTTTAAAAGTGAACTAATCCTTTAAGGACATTCACAGAGTTGTCCATTAGCCACTTGCATTGTCTTAGCTGTGTACTTAGGGTGATTGTCCAGTTAGAAGGTGAACCGTCTGACCTGTCCGAGGTTCTGAATGCTCCAGATTAGGTTTTCATTAAGGTTACTTTCATTAATCTCTATATTTTGCTGCGTTGAGCTTTCCTTCTACCCTGACGAATCCCTGCCACTGAAAAACACACCCACAGCATAATGCTGCTACCACAACACTTTTCTTTTGGGATGGCATTGTGCAGGTGATGAGCAGTGCCTGGTTTCCTCCATACATGATGCTTGGAGCTGAGGTTAATCAGACCAGAGAATCTTGTTTCTCTCAGTCTGAGAGAATCCATCCAAGTGGGTTTTCACGTGTCTTCACTGAAGAGAGGCTTGATTCTGGCCACTCTGCCATACAGCCCATATAAGTGGAGTGTTGAAGTTATGTTGATCCTTCTTCTCCCATCTCCATATATGATCATGGAGCTAAACTAGAGTGAACATAAGCTTCTTGGTCCCCACATTCATCAAGGCCCTTCTCCATTGATTGCTCAGTTTGGCAAGGAAGCCAGCTCTAAGAGTTCTGTTTTTTCTAAACTTCTTCTATTAATGATTAAGTAGGTTACATCTACATTCTTCAGTAAGGCTAGAATCGGCAGATACGTCTTTGCGAGAATGCATAACTCAAGCAACGTACAAGATTATCCTGAAAGAAAAATTGCTTCCTTCTACTCTGACAATGTTTTCCAACTCGAAGGATTGTTTTTTTTTTTGTGCAGGTCAATGCTCCAATCCACACAGCCAAGGCCAATCAAGGTGTGGATGGAGGACCACCAGATCAAGACCCTGTCATGGCCAGCCCAATCTTCAGACCTGAACCCCACTGAAAAGCTCTGAAATGTAAAAAGCCAAGCCAAGTCAAGTCACCAGCCATTAAATAAAGCCAAGCTGCTTGATTTTTTTTCACCAGGAGTGGCATAAAGTCGCCCAACAGCAACAACGACTGATAGGGAGCATGCCAAGATGCATGAAAGCTGTGATTGGAAATCAGGGTTATTCCACTAATTGATTGTGTTGAGCTATTTAAATTACGTTTGTTTGATTTGTTTATTGCAAACAGCTGAAAGTCTGTAAATTGATTGCAATGGGGTTGAATAATTTTGCTTACAACTATATATAGTGCATTGCAAAATGCCCCTACCCCCACTCCCTCTCTGATCCCGTTCCTCGACCGGTGACTTGCTTCCAGGAGAGTCGGCAGGTCGAGCAGTATGTTGAAAGGTTCCTGGAAATCTCTCAGGAGGTAAACTGTTCAGATGACATCCTCAAGACCATCTTTTGGTACGGACTTGACGACCATCTGCACCAGCAAGCTCAAGCGGCTGCGATCCCGGGTACACTCGCTCAGAACCTGGATCATGTGGATTTACCATGGGTGAGGCTGATGATGACATCGCCACTCAACCACCATCACCAACCATCTTCCTCACCACACCGCCTGAACTTCATGTCCTGCCTGACCAGCCTGATCTTCACGTCCTGCCTGACCAGCCTGATCTTCACGTCATGCCTGACCAGCCTGATCTTCACATCGTGTCTCAGGCTCTGAGTCCCCTCACGTCGTGTCTGCCGAGCCTGAGTCCCCTCAAGTCGTGTCTGCCGAGCCTGAGCTTCTTCACGTCGTGTCATTGTCTCTATATGATAATTAAGCTCTTTTAAGTGAAGGAACATTCTGATATAAATGTATATATTGGAGTGGAAGTTGGATCGGGGCAGACTATAATTTCTTACAGGTCCCAAAACCAGGATACATTTAAATACTATATGGAAAGATTAAGATGTTTTACATTTTATATACTAAAAAACAAACAAAAAAACATTTATTGGCAGTAAATGATCAAAAGTTACTGTAAAATAAATTTCTTTAGAACTTTCTATTCTTCAAATCAGCACATTAAAATTACTTCTGAAGCATCACGTGACAGTAAAGACTGGAGTAATGGCGGCTGAATATCCAGCTTTGCCATTATAGGAATAAAATAAATTTTAAAATATATTAAAATACAAAGCAATTATTTTAAAATGTAATAATATCTTAAACATATTAGAGTTTTTACTGTATTTTTGAGCAAATAAATGCAGCCTTGGTGAGCATAGGAGCCTTCTTTCAAAAATATAAGGGGCCAGAAATACTAAACAGGGCAAATTAGCGTGAGAGCGCAATTCCAAAAAAGCGCAGATAGGAGTGGAAAGTTCTGCGCGTGATCTACTGATGACGCGCAAATTAAAGAACACAGACGCAGCCGGATCATTTCCATAATGACCAACACAATCTACCAGGAGCATTGCAAATTAGCATCTTGTTTAAGACATGCTTTTTTTGGGCAGTAAATAATGGCGCAAATACCAGTAAATTGACTAGTGCAAACCACCTTGCATGATTCATTTAAATACTCTCCCTCCATAAATTTTGTGTCTGAAAGGGAAACTCCTACAAATGCATATGCAATAAGGTCAGTCGGAAAAAATGTGTCCACGCCTTTTCAGCACACATTTTTTATGTGTGTCTTAAATCCTGACAGTAGTTTTTTAAGCCCAAAGGAGGGTTTGCGCTGACGCAAGCTGTTAGTAAATCTGGCAATAAAAATGTTAATGACCATAAACCTTTGAACAATAGTGTCTTTCTTTTTTACTTCTATTTTGATTTTGTGGGTAAATTTGGCCCAGGTTTTATGAAATTCAACAAAGTGTAGACATTGAAGAAAGTTAGTCAATCCATTGTCACTTAAATTAATATACCAGTCACAAAACCAGACAACATTTTACAGTCATGTTAATTCATCTGCTAGCACACACCATGTCTAGGCCTGGCACAAACGAATAATCTGACTCCATGTCAACATTTAAGCATCCCTATTAACCACACATAAAAAAATATACTAATCTTATAACAGCCAACTACATATTTTTAATGCTGAAATCCACAACTATTAGTTTAAGGCCCTTATTGCATTCTGGCATTATTCTGATTATTTTAACCTCCAGACTGCTGAGTTCTTAAGGCCACAGGGCTTGCAGAGATTCTATTCAGAAATTTTATTTATTGTTTCTCCATCTTTGACAAAATATATGTTTATCTTTTGCACATACTATTTTCTCTTTCCTTATCCTTAAAGTTACACTATGTAGAAATTGTGTTTTTGTCAAACAGCGACCCCTAGAGTCGCTGTGGAATACTTGCACTGTCGTAAATACCAATAATAAAGTAGCCTACCGCTTTTGCTAGCTTATAACGCTAAATAGCAAGTACAGTGCTATGCATAAGTTTAGACACCCATGCTAAAGTTGACTAAAAAGAGGAATAAAAAAATCATCTTTTGGAGATTGAACTTAATGCCTTAATTTAAAAAAATAGGAAAAATCAAACCTTTAAGGACACCAATTTTCTTTGTGAATGAATAATGTATCGTAAATAAATAAATGTTCTTCCTTAAAATACAGGGTGCATAAGTTTGGACACCCCTATGTTAAATTCCCATAGAGGCAGGCAGATTTTTATTTTTAAAGGCCAGTTACTATATGGATCCAGGATACTCTGCATCCTGATAAAGTTCCCTTGGCCTTTGGAATTAAAATATCCCCCCATCATCACATAGCCTTCACCATACCTGGAGATTGGCATGGAGTACTTTCCATAAGATCATCTCTCAATGCAAATCAAACCAGCTATTAGGCTAACTGAAATAAAACCATGCCAATCTCCAGGTATGGTGAAGGGTGTGTGATGATGTGGGGATATTTTAATTCCAGAGGCCAAGGGAACTTTATCAGGATGCAGAGTATCCTGGATCCATATAGTAACTGGCCTTTAAAAATAAAAATCTGCCTGCCTCTATGGGAATTTAACATAGGGGTGTCCAAACTTATGCACCCTGTATTTTAAGGAAGAACATTTATTTATTTACGATACATTATTCATTCACAAAGAAAATTGGTGTCCTTAAAGGTTGGATTTTTCCTATTTTTTTAAATTAAGGCATTAAGTTCAATCTCCAAAAGATGATTTTTTATTCCTCTTTTTAGTCAACTTTAGCATGGGTGTCTAAACTTATGCATAGCACTGTAAATAGCCTATAGTCTACTGGCCTACTGTATAATTTCATTTGTGTTTTTTTAATTGTAATGTAAACATTACAAAATGCCAGATGACATCAATAAAGTTAAATGTACGTCGAACGTCGCATTATTTCATAACATTGGCCGTTTTGATGTCATTAGACATGATTACTGCAATTTATCATAATAGTTTGCATATTGTGCTCGTTTACACTATTTACAGTCTCTAGGCTTATTTATGTCCTGATAATTATGTGAGATATTGACAACTGTTCTCATGATAATCGCAGGAATCAACGTCAACAGCGTCGTCTGATATAATGGATGAATGAACAGCATCGTAAAAAAAATGACATGTATTTACAGTAGTAGTCCATCAACAAGATCGCCAGGTCAGCATCGCTGTTGCATCCAGTGCTGCTTTTTAGCTCGCGCCAACGAGTGAAAGCCTGACCGAGTGTGACTCTTGTCCGGTTCCTCACGTGGTCAGATTCTCTTTGGCTTTTCCTAGTCTCTTCCGACCGCGTTTTCTTTGCTTTTTCCATCGTTGAGTATCACGCATAGGTATCTCGTCTGAAATGCGCGCAAGTGTCTTCGTGCTTCATATGTTGATAATGTGTGTGACGTCGTTGCCGTAAAGCAAGTCATGATTCTCGCGAGATTTGTCGGGGGCGCTCCTCTCAAACTTGCATTGCTGGTTTTTCCAGTGGCGTCCCCCCCAAGCTTTACGACCAGGATGATTCGCGCTGCTATGAGTTTGTTTACCACCAAAATGACTTTGAAGCTGCTATATTAAGGTACAATTTCTACATAGTGTGCCTTTAACAGCCAGTGCAGGTCACCTGAGAGCCATCTGCAAGTATCTGGTGCTTAAAATATCAATGTAAACTAAGTGAACAAGCCTGTTTTCAAGTATTAAGCAAAATATGCTGAAAGGGGGAGTTGGAAAGAAAGCATGAGCACCACTTTCATCCATTTATTTTGAAGCTGAGGCTAATATGGAGGGTAAGCGTGTTAGCGCTAATCTTCCTCTCATACATGACAATGGTTGAGGCCTGGGTCTGGTCCCTCTAAGGGTTTAGGCCTCAAACAGGCTATTAGAGCAGTGACCAGTAGAAATATTATCTGATCACACACAATTGCACGTGGCCAATAACACATTATTTGCTTCTGGGAACACAAACACTGACTGATACAGTTCAAATGGCACAATGCCAACTTGATAGATGATTCAGTGCTAGGTACTGTAGATAACATCTGAAATGTAATGTGGTAGTGATTAGAAATGACCGGTATATGACTAAAATCTTATTTATTTGGTGTTGCAAGACTAATATCATGGTCACCAGCATAAGGTATGTTTTGCATGTTGGGTTTGGTCAGGGAATTTTTTAGAAGGATATTTTAATAAAAATACGAAGGCTTAAAATGATCCTTGTGAAACTACTGACACCACAAAAGATGCCCTCTATTGATAGCCAACTGTTTTTTAACTGTTTAAAACATTCCCATTTGTGAACCAACATTTTCCAATAAAGTGTTTCCACAAAGTTTTTTGTAAATGTTATTGGCAATGTATACTTATTGGTTGCATGCAGTAGGTCTTTCTGGGGATTGTTTACTTTTTTTTTTTCTTAAACGAGTTCTTTGATAAATATACTTTGTTCTGTAACTTTATAAAAGCTTTATAACTTCTTTTTATAATATTTTGGTCCACATTTTTGTTAAGATGTTAATATGTTTAAATACACTACTATTCATATTTTTGTAAGAAGTCTGTTCTGTTCACTAATGGCGCTTTTCCACTACACAGTACCAGCTCGCCTCGGCTCGGCTCGCCTTTGTTTCCGGTACCTGCTCCCAGGTACTTTTTTTCGTATCACCTTCAGCGAGGTTCTAAGCGAGCTGAGGCGATACTAAAACGTGACGTGAAACACGGCAGACTGCTGATTGGTCAGCGAGAATCGTCAACTATTCACTGCGTCATCATTACACGCGCCAGACGGAGTATCCTGAATAACCCCGGCATTTTAAAATAGTTTGGCCAGAGATTGCGTGATATACCCATTACTAATATTATGTAAAACAGCATACACTCGATTTCCTCCATTGTCCTGTGGGTGTGTGTCGCGTCGCTATGCCGACCAGGTACTATTGTGGAGGTACTGTCTGCAATGGAAAATGGAGCGAAACGCGAGCCGAGGCGAGCTGGTACTGGTAATGGAAAAGCGCCATAAGATTGCAAGGGCCACAGCACACTGGGGTGAAGCACTATGTTTCTGACTTATTTAATGGTGTACGGGAGGAGCATAATGGCCAACAGTATACTGTATGTAAACTGCCACTTACCTTATTCCTATGACAATTCTTCTGATACTCAACCACAACTCAAAGTAAAATATTCAAACTATGTAATCAAACGTCAAACAATTAAAACGGTTTCAACTTTCAGACCACATCCTTTTCTAGTTATTTGTGCAGGTCTGTTTGGTGACACTTATGGTGCAGAAATGGTTCTCTTTTAAACACGTAAATTCCTTTTCACTCTTCATTCCTCCGGCAAATGTTGTACTTAAACAGTCATGCCAATAAAACTTCACTGAAAGACGAGAGAGAGGGACAGGGTGAGAGAGGGGGTCACGGCCTGTGCTCCTTACCGGATAGCCCTCTGTTTTCTTCTGGCACCACTTCAGTAGAGCGTTCCTCTTAGATCCACCATACTCCCGCGCCAGAGCAGACAGAGGGTCTGTTCTTTCCACACTAGCATCAGGGGACACACACATACACACGTACGGTCACTAACACTGCATCTGTACATATTGGTGACCAGTTAAATGTTTAACCACTGCTAAAATCCTCACACACTTGTGAGAGTACATCCGTACATCAGGGGCGTTGCTCTGCGAGAGACACAGCATGAAAAATAATCAGATTGCCTTGTTTTGTGTACAATGGATGATTAGATGACTTTGTAGTCATTGCCCTGGAAGTCAGAACACTGTATGCGTCATCATTTTATCACCTTTCACATTGATGTCTGTGAGGGTTTGAAACAAATACAAGACTCAATTTATATTCTCTATTGCATAATATGATATATAATATATTATCAAGGGATTACACTACTGTTTACTGTTTAAAGAGATTACTGTATAAAGAGATTCATACTTTTATTCAGCAAGGACACATTCAATTTATCAAAAGTGACAGTAAAAATGTTTACAATTGATTTTTATTTCAAATAAATGTTGTTCTTTTGAACTTTCTTTTCATCAAGGAATCCTGAATTTTTTTTATCATGGTTTCCACAAAAATATTAGGCAGCACAACTGTTTTCAACATATGATAATAATAAGAAGAAATGTTTCTTGAGTACAAAATCAGCATATTAGAGTTATTTCTCAAGGATCATGTGACAGTAAGAAGTGTTCCCGGTCCCGGCTGTTCTAAACTATGCGGCCTAACATTGAATTATAGAAGTCTACACATAACACATTATAGACTTCTATAATTCAATGTTAGGCTGCATAGTTTAGAACAGCCGGGACCGGGAACACTTCCCGTAAATCCTGATGTACTTGGTACATCATAAGAAGGATGGCGTCTACGCTAATATTAGTCTCTCTGTCTATCCCGAGGTTTACCGCTGTCCACCGGAACCAGGCCGTATCCAGATCTGATGAAGGACCAGCGCCAGGACACGACGACACCGCTGACCTGAAGTGTCAACCAGTCTCTCCTCCTCTCCACTCCAACTTCAACCAACCGGAACTGGACAAATACTCTGATTAATTCTGAACTTCATACACTGTTCACTCATTGGCCAGAGGAGAACTGGCCCCCGACTGAGCTTGGGTTCTCCCAAGGTTTTTTTCTCCATTCTGTCACCTGATGGAGTTTTGGTTCCTTGCCGCTGGTGCCTTGCCTTCTGGCTTGCTTAGTTGGGGACATTTAATATTCAACAATATTATAGATCTGCCTTAAAGGTGGACGATGATGAAATAGTTTTTTGTATTATTTTCATGTTATCACTGTGAAGCTGCTTTGATACAATCTGTATTGTAAAAAGCGCTATATAAATAAAGGTGACTTGACTTGACTTGACTAAGAGCTACATCTTAGAGCTCAAACATGACAAATTGGGGCTCAGGTCAGGAAGCAGACATACTTGCTAAACCGATTGTCTGCTAGCTGTCTCATGTCAAGGAAGTCAGTAAATCCCATCACATAGAGAGACCGAATTAAATTCCGAATTAGGAGTAAAAATTGAATTAATGTTTAACAAATAAAATAAAAATACAGATGAACAAATGATAACGCTGGGGTTGCTGAATATTCGATCCCTTACTTCAAAAGCACTTATTGTTGATGATATGATTAAAGATTAATTTATAACCTAGATGTGCTGTGTTTGACAGAAACCTGGCTAAAACCAGACGATTACATTCTTTTAAGTCCTCCCCCCAAGATTATTGTTATAAACATGAGCCTCGTCTGAAAGGCAAAAAAGGGGAGGTGTTGCTGTAATTTATTGTAATTTCTTTAGAATTACTGAGATTTCTCCTGAAATCTGTATGCTATTTAGACATCAGAAAAGACTTAATATTCAACAATGATCCCCATCTACTACAGTAAGTTCTTATGTAGGTAATATTTGTTTTTCCCTTTAACTCACAAAACAGATCCATAAGAGTGTTAATTCAAAGAAACAATGTGTTATTTGTTATATACAAATAACACATTTGTATTTGTTGCTTACCTTATATACTCATACCGTTATCAATTGACAGACAATATTGTGTGGAAAAAGGTTTGGCTTATAACAAATATATAAGCCCTAATATTGGCTTATAATACCTATCAATATTTAATTACAAACAAAGCTAAGGAGGTATCATTCAAAATTATAATTTAGTTAAACATTACTTTGTGAAATTTAAAAGCGATATTGATTTTAATTGCACTTTTTGTGACAGTTGCCCTGAAACTGTGGTTCATTTATTTTATCACAAAGAACATTGATGGCTAATTTGTCTTGTTTTGGAAACATCTATTATTTGGTCTTTTGGAGAACTATAGAGACAAGGACAATCAGGTATATACTGTATAATACCTTTTATTATTTTTGTGGCAAAATTCCATGTTCACAAATGTACATTTTCTTGTAAAAAAACTTTTTTACATAATTTACGAAAGAAATAGAGTGTTATATTGACGATTAGATTTTCTATTAAAAAAAAATATATATATTAATTTCATATACTGATCTTCTTTATCTTCAAAAGGGTAAAAACTGTTAAACTTCGACGGAGCTGCAATGTTTGTAAGGAATGGTCGATTTTCTTTAGTGCAATTTAGTACATTTCTAATATGCGATGCGCTGTTTTATTGGTCAGTACGGCGCTGGTGTATGGAGCTAAATGAGTCTCAATAAAGATAAATGCACACACTACATTCACATATGCACACACAGGATTCATACATGCACACACATGATTCATAAATACACACACAGGATACACAAATGCGCACAAAATTCACAAATGCACACACAGAATTTAAAAAGCACAGAAGATTCACAAATGCATACAAAATTCACAAATTCACACAAAATTCATAAATACACACACAATTCAGAAATACAAACAAAATTTACAAATGCACTCAAGATTCAGAAATGCACAGGGCAAGATTCAGACGTGTATTTCTGATGCACACACAAATATATATTGATTTACAAACTGCTTGCGGTCTGTGAACTTCACTGCATTTGTGTGTGAATTTTGAGACTCCCTTGACTTGGCTCGACACACAAATGCCTTTTTTTAAACAGGGAATGATCAGCAACCAATCAGATATCTCCCTTGGTTTAGCCAATCACAAGAACGCACCCCACGTGGGGGATTGTTTACTCATAAGCCAATCACATGAATGCGTTCACACAGCGCGAAATGCATGTGGCGCGGGCGCGGTGGAGTTCTGTCTGTCAGTTGGTTGAGACATAGACATCATATTATAGATAGACGCCCTATCGACCGCTACTGTATGGGAAGCCAAACAAACCAAAAGTGGGACGAGACAGCGGGGGTTTACAGAGCTCGCGCCGCGCTGACATGTCATCTGCGCGGTTCAATGGTCCGAGCCGCGCGGCCGACTCGTCAGCGCAGCGCGGACGTGTTTCCTAGCGACAACCAATGGGCAGCGCGGCGCGAACAATCCTCACCAGCGCTGCACTGATCAAACAGCGCAGCGCAAACCATACATGCAAATAAATGTACAATAAAGAAACCCCAGCTTCCTTACAAAAAATTGGTTCTCTGCTGAAGTTTAGGAGTTTTTCCCTACAGAAGACAAAGAAGAAGAAAGACAAGATGAAATGCATACATTTCTTATGTTTATTATAGCTATTTAATACTGTTAGTAAAGAGTAGTGTTGTGCGTCGATACTTTGAAGAACTGCACATATATAGAGGCTACGGAAAGAGCTGTACAAAGCAGAAACTTCAATAACTTTCAATTTCGTAGTCGTCTTGAGGAGCACGCCAACCTTCTGGAAATTATATCGGACAGTTTACATGTTCAGGTAATGTATGTTAGTAAGTTTTGCATTCAGCCATCATTTGTAGACTTTAAGCTTTTTATGTCTGAATTCCATAATCATTTGTTAATTTTGAATAAAATGTTAAAACTAAAGATCAATTTTATGTTATTGATATTTTGTGATATTGATTTATAGGGTGAATTCAGTGTGATTTGGACACTTTTTGCTATTGAGATTAATTGGAAAAAGTGTCCCTCCCAATCAACCTGAATACACACACACACACACACACACACACACACACTATATATCGCCTATATATAGTCTAAATAGTATTCAGGTTGATTGGGAGGGACACTTTTTCCAATTAATCTCAATAGCAAAAAGTGTCCAAATCACACTGAATTCACCCTATAAATCAATATCACAAAATATCAAAACCATAAAATTGATCTTTAGTTTTAACATTTTATTCAAAATTAACAAATGATTATGGAATTCAGACATAAAAAGCTTAAAGTCTACAAATGATGGCTGAATGCAAAACTTACTAACATACATTACCTGAACATGTAAACTGTCCGATATAATTTCCAGAAGGTTGGCGTGCTCCTCAAGACGACTACGAAATTGAAAGTTATTGAAGTTTCTGCTTTGTACAGCTCTTTCCGTAGCCTCTATATATGTGCAGTTCTTCAAAGTATCGACGCACAACACTACTCTTTACTAACAGTATTAAATAGCTATAATAAACATAAGAAATGTATGCATTTCATCTTGTCTTTCTTCTTCTTTGTCTTCTGTAGGGAAAAACTCCTAAACTTCAGCAGAGAACCAATTTTTTGTAAGGAAGCTGGGGTTTCTTTATTGTACATTTATTTGCATGTATGGTTTGCGCTGCGCTGTTTGATCAGTGCAGCGCTGGTGAGGATTGTTCGCGCCGCGCTGCCCATTGGTTGTCGCTAGGAAACACGTCCGCGCTGCGCTGACGAGTCGGCCGCGCGGCTCGGACCATTGAACCGCGCAGATGACATGTCAGCGCGGCGCGAGCTCTGTAAACCCCCGCTGTCTCGTCCCACTTTTGGTTTGTTTGGCTTCCCATACAGTAGCGGTCGATAGGGCGTCTATCTATAATATGATGTCTATGTCTCAACCAACTGACAGACAGAACTCCACCGCGCCCGCGCCACATGCATTTCGCGCTGTGTGAACGCATTCATGTGATTGGCTTATGAGTAAACAATCCCCCACGTGGGGTGCGTTCTTGTGATTGGCTAAACCAAGGGAGATATCTGATTGGTTGCTGATCATTCCCTGTTTAAAAAAAGGCATTTGTGTGTCGAGCCAAGTCAAGGGAGTCTCAAAATTCACACACAAATGCAGTGAAGTTCACAGACCGCAAGCAGTTTGTAAATCAATATATATTTGTGTGTGCATCAGAAATACACGTCTGAATCTTGCCCTGTGCATTTCTGAATCTTGAGTGCATTTGTAAATTTTGTTTGTATTTCTGAATTGTGTGTGTATTTATGAATTTTGTGTGAATTTGTGAATTTTGTATGCATTTGTGAATCTTCTGTGCTTTTTAAATTCTGTGTGTGCATTTGTGAATTTTGTGCGCATTTGTGTATCCTGTGTGTGTATTTATGAATCATGTGTGTGCATGTATGAATCCTGTGTGTGCATATGTGAATGTAGTGTGTGCATTTATCTTTATTGAGACTCATTTAGCTCCATACTGGTGAGATTTGTTCGCACCGCGCTGACCATTGCGCAAGCAAACACTTCCTCCCTGTGCTATCGAGTCGGACGGATTACAAGTCAGCGCCGCACGAGCTCTGTAACACTCGTTACATCTCACTTTCGGTGTGTTTGGCTTCCCATACGAGTGTGTCCGAGAGAGCGCTCGACAGTGCAAGAGAGAGACAGAGTGTGTTCAAGTGCGCGCTCGACAGTGCGCCAGAGAGACAGAGTGTGTCAGAAATTACAAATTTCAGCATTAGAATAATATCTGTAGCCTATTGCTATCAGCTGCAACGTTTTAATTAGTTTACATGGTTATAAAAAATACATCTAAAAATAACCTGAAGGGAATGTTCAGGTTAAAAAAAATAAAACCTAAAAATATCAGGTTAACGTTCTGTTTAGGTAATAAAATAACCTGCAGGGAACGTTCCCAGAAAACATTTTTTTTTGACCGGTTGTGAACAGGTGTGGCAAACACCTAGAATTTTGCTCAAATAACCTCTGATGATGACATTCTCTGTAGGATATAATAAAACCCAATATATAAATATTCCTGGATTCCTGGAGCTCCCGGCTGCTTGGAACACACTGGTGTAGTTACACAACACATCAGAGAGGCCTATGAGAACAGAGGTGATCTAGTTGTCTTGTGGTTGGACCTGCCCAACGCCTATGGGTCCATACTAGACAAGGTGGTCGAGCTTTTCCTACACCTCCATCATATTCCCAGTAAGATTAAGGACCTGATCCTGGATTAAGGACCTGATCCTGGATCCTGCAGCTTTGGCTCCAAAGCTCTGGAACTCGCTCCCTTTAGCTCTGAGAACTATGAGTTCTGTGGAATCTTTTAAAAAACACTTAACCCCTTCCTCAGCAAGGACCACTGGTGATCCTGATTTTCTTTTTTCTTTTTTTCATTACTAGTTAAAAACATCACACTCTTACTTAATCTGGACAATATTAGCTTTATTAGGATGGTTTAAAACTCCAGCTTCGATATTTGACCACTGTTTATAATTAAACTGGTTTTCAGTGACATTAATTTCTTAATTTATCCCAGGAGTGCAAAATAATTCATCTGTAACGTTCGTTACTTGGAATAGAAATCATCACTTATACAGCAGCCATTCATCTCATCTCCGGTTTATTTTGTGTTCATATACATACAATATCCACGATCCGCGAGGGATATTAGTCCAATGGTGCGCACATTTGGAGAAATAATGAATTATTATGACATTTTTTTTAAATATTTTATAATGCAGAAACACATTTCTATTCAAATATACTTGAAATAAGCGATCAAAAATGCTAAAAACAGCTAACAGAGCTAGCGATGACTCTACTCTTCTTGACTCCAGTAAACCATGACATCAGCGCGATATGATTCGTTTCTAAATCTGTCAATCATCCACGTGTTCAACGTGACCAAAAGGCTGTGCTTATTCACTGACGACGCGCTGTCTGTTTACTTCCTCATTCTGAGCTACGAGACAAACGCAACTAAACATCTCTTTGTGTGATTAAAACAAGCTAATAAAAGCAGGATTCAAGTCATCTGGTTTGTGTATGTGCTGTCTGTTCGATTTTGGTTATTGTATAGGAACAAAGAATGTTTACAGTATGCATGCTAGTAAAGATAGCCCCTAGCTTTGTATAAAATGCTAAATAAAACATATTTCAAAATATTTTTTTCACTTGAAACCATTTTAAACCGCGACCGGAATATGATTCAAATACTCGATGGTGTTTTAAAGTGAGCTTTAAGTAAAACTGTAATTTTAATAAATTATATTGTGCCATTTAGCTTGAGGCTACATGTTGAGCTAAATGCACCTGCTACATGAGCTTGACTAACGTTATTCCATACAATATTTTTTTTAAAAGAATTTTCAAGAACAGTTATTTTTTTGTTTGTAGACTGAAGATAATATATGTATTACTTGTATTAGTGGGATGACAGAGATTTAGATGACCAAGCAAATAACACAGGAATGCAGGCTATTATGGCTGATCTCAAACAAAAGAATAAGAATAAAAGAATAATGGAAGATTAAGTCTCTCACTGGCAGAAGTGTTAAATGTTGGTCAATTTACACTAATGGGCCATTTCTCCTCGCCAGACATTAGTCAAAGACTGTAAATGGGTATTTATAGGGCAATACACATACCTAAAAATGCATCTCTAAAGCCTCCCATGAAAACTTCTCCAAAGCCTCCCATGATAAGACCTTATAATAGGCTTCATAAAATGCATACTTTTAGTGATATCATCCTCAGATTTAAAATGAAGCATGACCACACTTGTAGCTACACTTTAGTTGTGGTTATAAGTTGATATCCTACATTTAAAAAAATATTTTATACATTTAATAAATATATCCTTAATATTTGTTGTTTTTGTTTTATGTTTGACCTTATATATCTCAATATTTATAACAGTTTGATGAATTTTGAGTCTTGAACTGTAAACTCTCAAGGGTTGGCTTTCTAAATATATGTTGGTTATGTGTCTATTCAGAATGAGTTCTGAGCAGAAATCTTTTTATTTTGGCTATGTCATGAATGCATCACTTGCCAAAATTGAGGGTGCAGAGACTCATCTTTTTGGACAAGCTTTTAAATAACAATAGGATTTGTTTGTTATTGAATTTTTTTTCGAATTTGATGGTAGTACAGTTGTGGAGTTGTACTAGGTTTGTACTTGTACAGCTGTTATTTTATTTTATTGTTTATTTTTATTACTGTGCAACACTTTGTGACCCTTCCTTGTCTGTGAAAAGTGCTATACAAATAAACTTTACTTACTTACTTACTTACTATAATAATGGTTGACAAGTTCAGATTTTCCATCTCAGGAACTGTCATCTTCATTTATATAGCGCTTTTAACAATGTAGATTGTTTCAAAGCTGCTTTACAGTGATAAATGTATAATTTAAGGTAACAGATTGTTTTGGCTTTATAGCGGTTCTTGAATAATTTTATTTTCCAGCTAAAGTTAGTTTTGATTGATTCACTTCCGTCGAAAAAATAGTTTGTTATTAAATTAGGGGCCGCTAAGATGACACCGTTCTCTCTAAACAGACTTTAAACGCGAACCTGTGAGAAACGCTGATGGCGCTCATATGCGCATCAATAATTCATTCTATAGTTATGTGCATTTGAATATATGTGCGCATGTTTGTAATTCCCTACAAACCAAGCCTAAACAAACTACTTGTCCTGCCTATAAATTTGATACAGAATTTTATTTTATTTTATCACTAGGGGGTAGATACGCAAATTTTCCACAATGCTTTATCTGTAGAGTGGTAAAGGGATCCTCCACAGGGAGAGGCTAGTTGGCACTTCAGCACTGCGTTGTCATCGGGCCCAGGCGTAGGTCCTTCGTCAGATCTGGATATGCCCTGGATCCGGCAGGCTACGGGAAAACCTCAGAATAAACAAAGACACTAAAATTAGCGTAGATGCTATTCTTCTTATGATGTAACGAGTACATCAGGATTTAAGGGAAGTGTTCCCAGTTCCGGCTGACCTAATCTATGCAGCCTAACATTGAATTATAGAAGGCTATAATGTGTTATGTGAATGCTAGGTCAAAGAGATGTGTCTTTAATCTAGCTTTGAACTGACAGAGTGTGTCTGCTTCCCGGACAATGGTAGGAACTGTCATCCCAACCATCACGGAGCAACCTGTTAAGAGTTTGGGGAAGCTCTTTGACTCCAGCCTGAAAGACTCTGCCACAGTTCAGAAGTCCAACAAAGAACTTGGAGCTTGGCTCACCAAGGCTGACAAGTCTGGTCTGCCTGGTAGATTTAAAGCCTGGATCTACCAGCATTCCATCCTGCGCCAAAGCCTGTGGCCACTGCTGGTCTATGCAGTCCCAATGACAACAGTTGAGTCCCTAGAAAGGAAGATCAGTGGCTTTATTTGGAAGTGGCTGGGTCTCCCACACAGTCTCACCAGTGCTGCACTATATGGGACGAGAAACATATTGCAGCTGCCCTTCAGTGGCCTCACTGAAGAATTCATGGTGGTACGCACCAGAGAAGCCCTACAGTACAGGTACTCCAGGGACTGCAAGGTGGCACGAGCCGGCGTTGAAGTGAGGACAGGAAGAAAATGGAAGGCTGGGGAAACAGTGGAGGAGGCAGAGTCACGCCTGAGACAAAAGGAACTAGTGGGCACCATGGCGACAGGCAGAGTGGGCTTGTGCTACTTCCCAAAGACTCTGGTCAGCCAGGCCCGCTGCAAGGAAATGCACCAACTACTCCAGGAAGAGGTTCGAGCAGGTATGGAGGAAGAGCGAGTGAGCAGGGTGTTGGGACTCCGGCAGCAGGGAGCATGGACAAGGTGGGAGAGTACACTGCAGCGCAGGATCACCTGGGCAAACATCTTGCAGGCAGATTTCCATTGGTCCATTTCCTGGTACAAGCCATCTACGATGACCTGCCAAGCCCAGTGAACCTCCTTGTCCGGGGGAAGAGCGAGACACCTTCCTGCCTTCTTTGCTCTGAAAGAGGCTCTTTAGAACATCTCAGCAGCTGCCCAAAGGCGCTGACTGATGGTCGCTATCGTTGGTGCCATGACCAGGTGCTTAATGTAATTTCTGAGAGCATAGCCTTAGCCATCAGCACCAGCACCAGCAAACACCATCATGCTCCAAAGAAGGCAGTCCCCTCCATTAAAGCTGGAGAGAAACCCCGTGCCCACAATGAACAACAGGCCTCCACCATAAAGCCTCGGACTGGCAGTTGCAGGTCGAACCTGGGAAAACAGCTGAGGTTTGAAAACATCTGATCATGCTGGAACTTACGGTGCCCTGAGAAGAGCGTATTGAGGAAGCCAATGAGAGGAAACGCGCTAAGTACCAGGAGCTGGTGGAGGAGTGCAGGGAGAGAGGCTGGAAAACCTTTCTATGAGCCTATAGAAGTTGACTGTAGAGGATTTACAGGACGTTCACTTTGCAAAGTCTTCATTTGTTTGGGCGTTACAGGGGCGGCCAAGAAAAGGGCCATTCAATCCGTGAGCAAAGCCACAAAGAAGGCCACAAGGTGGCTTTGGATTAAGAGGGCTGATCCATGGACTGCTACTGGGACACAAGTCTGGGTTTGATCAACCCCGGCTGGATTGCCTGGGTAAGGGTGTATGATGTTGCGAGACCCGAAACACTCAATGATCCCACGATACATCACTGAGGATGCGTCCCAGTGAATCCATGAGATGTTTCTGCATAGATAGAGAGCACTTC
This sequence comes from Phoxinus phoxinus, assembly GCF_949152265.1. Lineage (NCBI taxonomy): Eukaryota > Metazoa > Chordata > Actinopteri > Cypriniformes > Leuciscidae > Phoxinus > Phoxinus phoxinus. Next base: position 34,542,588 of record NC_136878.1, on the reverse strand, counting down.
TTGTTAAACTGTTTACTTTTGTGAGGAAGAAAATACTTAAAGTAGGCTACAAGGTCTACCAGTAGTGAAGTTGTGTGACAGTTTTATCATTTGAATTTGTATATTTGTATTATTATTTATTCCTTTTTGGTAATTTTTTTAAGAAGCATAATAATTTTTTATACTTATTTGTTGGCCAGTTGTGGTATGTGCAATAAATATTAAAAGTTCTAAAATATCTATTGTGTTTTATTGTTCCACTATAGTAATTATAACATTTACAATAATGCATTGAATTTAATAGGTGTCTCTCACATTAGCCGCATTTCCACTGTATGGCCAGAGCCAGGCGTGCTAGTGCGTGCCAGGGCCAGTCGCGTTTCCACTGTCAATTCCGGTGGCTTGATCGGTGGCCAACGGCCAGGATTACTGGCCCGTCAAATACCTTGGTCCAAAGCGGGTTAGCTCGGGCTAGAGGAGTGGTTACTAACAGAGGCGGAGTTTACCCGAGTCTGGAGACGGCAGTGGCGGATGATTCTGTCATCATTTAAGACTTTTAAAATAATTGAACTCACGTTCATTTTTGAATGCCTTCTGTTTGTCATCCGAAGTGGATTCTGATCATCATATAAGGTAGACATATTTATACGTGATGCAAAAGTATATGCAAGCTAACCATTACCATAGTAAACATAGTAAATACGCTTGAAGATACACATAGTAAAAAAACATAGTGAACGCTTGAAGAAATCAGACTAATCATAAAGGCTATCACAATCATGTTTTTATTTTATCTGTCAGAAGCCTACACCTCGTCTCTTTATACCGGACTATAAAATAAAGCAACTTTTTTTTTATTGTAAACCTGTGGTAAAACATCGATGCTTGGGTTTTAAATATTCAAGTAAACAACAAAAATGCCAGCAAACAGTCACTTGTATCATGTTTGTTTTGTGATCAAGCTGTTTCCAGTGATTACTTTCTGATTCGTTTTCTGATAAAACTTCCAATTGTTTGGTGAAATGATGGGTTAGTGTGACGTTGTTCCAGAGAGGCGTGTTACGGGCGTGTTTTAGTGTAGCGCTGTGGAGCTTCTGGCCCGACAGTGGAAACGCAGCAGATTTTGGGCCCAGTGCTACTGGCCCGAGGCTATTAGCCCGGCACGGCCCGTTTAAAGCCGTAAAGCCTTGTACTGGCCCGACAGTGGAAGCGCTGCTATTGTCCCACAGCAACATTAAAATAGTGTAGATTAGTGGACAATATTTTATAATAATAATTTAGTCTATTTAGTGTCCATTTCATTAATTTAACATATTTAATATTGGGGGCATCCAAGTTATTTGACATATTTGAAGAAGAAAAAAGTAACTCAATAGTTACTTTCCCTGGTAATTAGTTACATTTATAATAATGTAATTCAGTTACTAACTCAGTTACTATTTGTCAGAAGTAACTAGTAGCTATAACCAATTACTTTTTTAAAGGAACATGCCCAAAAATGGTCAGGATCGACTCATTGTCATAATCATCCTTAAGATCTAATATTATCACATGGAATCAATGTTGATGCAATTGAAATTCTGCAGCAGAGTGATGACATCTCAGATCATTATCTAGTCTTGTTTATACATCATTTAGCCAAGGCTGCAAAGCCAACTCCGTGTTACAAATATGTTGGACCTATCACTTCTGACACTAAAGATTGCTTTATTAAAAATATTCCTGATCAGTTTCATCTCCTCAGCATCCCAGATAGAACTTTTGACTCTCTCTTTTCCAGCACTTTAAACACTGTAAGTGCAGAAAATGTTTGTCTTTTATTTTGTATTTTGCGCATACGTTTCCAAGTGGTTTGGTCACATGGGTATAGGTGGGTATTTACCGGGTAGTGTTTCCTATTTTGTTTACATTGTGTAGAGAGGGGGTGAGTAGAGAGGAGTGCTCACTTTCTGTTGACCGTTTATACATTTTAAATTGATACAGTGGGCTACGTTTCTCATCACCAATTGTTTCGGTGTGGATAATCCGTTACATCATTTCAATAAACGTTCTTGGATTTTGAAAGCATGGAAACGCGTCACGGATCTTTCCTGCTGTTCAGCCTATAAAAACAGTTGCTCCTTTGCGCTTAAAGAGGATTGAAGAAAATAGTCCAACGCTGTGGTACAATGAGCACACTCGGGCCCTTAAGAGAGCAGCCAGAAAAATGGAGCGCAACTGTAAAAACAAAACAAGAGTTTCTTCCCACATTTTTTCATGGAGAGAGAGCACGATTGCATACAGAAAGGCCTAAAAACTGCTAGATCTGCTTATTTTTCAACCCTCTTAGAAAACAAACAAACAAACAAAAAAACAAGGTATTTATTTGAAACAGTGGCTAAATTAACAAAAAAATTAAATAAAGCTTTAACCCCAGACATTTCCAAACAGCATAGCAGTAATGACTTAATGAACTTCTTTACTTACAAGACTGATTATATTAGGGAGAAAATTATAACTATGCAACCGTCTACAACAGTTTCGCATTGCAATACGATTCATTCATTGCAATAGGAGAGGAAGAATTTTCTCCCTAATATTATCAGTCTTGTAAGTAAAGAAGTTCATAAAGTCATTACTGCTGTGCTGTTTGGAAATGTCTGGGGTTAAAGCTTTATTTACTTACAAGACTGATAATATTAGGGAGAAAATGATAACTATGCAACCGTCTACAACAGTTTCGCATTGCAATACGATTCATTCATTGCAATAGGAGAGGAAGAATTTTTCTAAACTCGTTAAATCATCAAAGATCCTCTTCTTAATATCATTCATTCATCTTTGTCATTAGGATTCGTATCAAAAACTTTTAAGCTGGCTATTATTAAACGGCTTGTTAAAAAAACGCAACTTGATCCTACAGAATCAGTAAATTACAGGCCGATCTCGAATCTACCTTTTCTGTCAAAGATACTAAAAAAGGCAGTATCCTCACAACTATGTTCCTTTTTAGAAAGAAATTGTATCTGCGAGGATTTCCAGTCAGGATTCAGACCGTACCATAGTACTGAGACAGCTCTTAGAGTTAAAAATAATTTGCTCGTATCCTCCGATCGTGGTCCAATCTCTCTATTAGTGTTACTGGATCTTAGTGCTGCATTTGATAGCATTGACCACAACATTCTTTTAAATAGACTCGAAAATTATGTTGGCATTAGTGGAATTGCATCATACTTATCAGGGCCCGGTTCCCTGATAACGCTCACTCTTAGCGCGCTAAGAAGACTCGAAAGATATATCTTACCAAAGTAGTTTATGTTCCTAAGTGTGTTCCCCGAAGTGTCCCTTAGGAAGCTTCTTAACACGCTGCCTCTTACGTTCGACGTTACAAAGGCGCTGTCCCAAGTGAAGGTGCTGAATTAGTTGGCATCGATTGCTCAGGAATCAATTTTCCACTTCACGTGAAGGTGCATTACGGCGTTAAGAAAGACAACACGTTCTATGCAAATGAAACATTTCTCAAATTATTCCAGTAACATTTATATTAACATAGTTTAAGTTATCAGTAAAATATAGATTATTAATTAAATTGTCAGTAATATGTTCACACGATATGTTGTGACGGGTAGACGAACCGGGTATCCCTTGCTAATCATCCACCCTCCTTATCCCGTTGTGCCACTTGTGCCGCTTCTTGACATGGGTTTAACGACTTCTAAAAAAATATGTAATACACTTTGAATTGATTGGCAAGCAGCTGTAGTTACTACTGTTTAATGTGGTATTGATTGCCATTGGTTAATGTTTTCAATAAAAAGCAACCTATCTACAATGTACAGAGAGAGAGAGTTAGATACAGAATATGGTGGGGAGCAACGTAAAAAAAGGGCACCAAGCTTCTCGTCAGAGGAACTTGAAGTTTTGCTGGACGAGGTGAGCTTGCACAAGGTGACACTGTTTTCCAGCTTTCGGAATAACTTGTGCAACAGCAACAAAAAAGAGCTATGGAGCGACATAGCAAGGAAGATGGCTGCCTCCGGATCATGCACACCAAGGTCCTGGCAGGATGTCAGGCAAAATGTCAAAAGGGCTTAAGTTTTGCCGAATAAAACAATTGACATGGACTAAATGGCTCCGCAACAGGTGTTGTGCCGAATTTCGACCCCCTGCCAAATTATTACCCCCCTAATAAAGTCAACTTCATAAATAGGCGTGTATCCATAGATTGCGAACATATTTTATTATTAGTCTTATAATGTCCATAACATAAAATCATTGTTGAGCCACAACATTGTCAACATACCATAGTTTGACTTGTACTGCGCTGCGCTGATTTCTAAAGACTGCTGCACAGTGAGCAAGACGCCTAGCGTCTTGAGCTCAAACAACGCTAAGAGAGAGCTTACGAATGGTCCAGACCAACCTTACGAAAGTGTGACTTAAAAAATATATACTTAGCGTACGAACGTGTCGGGAATTGTGCCATAACGTTAAGAGAGAGGTTAAGGAATAGGTTAAGAACTACTTGGCGATAAGAACGTTTTGGGGAACTGGGCCCTGACCGTTATCAATTTGTAGCAGGAAATGAAGAGATGTCTTATCGACCACAAGGCTCAGTACTAGGACCGTTGCTGTTCACTCTGTACATGCTACCCTTAGGAGATATCATTAGGAACCATGGCATTAGTTTTCACTGTTATGTTGGTGATATCAGCTCTATATTTCTTCATGCCCTGACGAAACTTACCAATTCACAAAATTAACGAAATGCATAGCTGATATAAAATTTAAAACTGCTTTGGGAATTTATCTCTAAAAATGTTTAGAAAATTGACAATTAAAACAGCATTTTACAAATTATTTTATAATTATTATGCATGCGACTCATATGAGAGAATTCAATTGATAAGTTGAGAGAACCCAACATTTCCACTTCAAAAAGTTATATTTGTAAAAATTGTTTTAAATACGTCTGTTTAGATTTTGTTCTTGTTTCATGATCTTAGGTCATGTTTACTGTATGTCATGTCTTCTATTTTGAAAATCTTCATAGTCATAGGCTGCATCCGTACTTCCCTACTATATGGTAGGTGAAAAAAACAGGATGTAAACCGAGTAGTATGTCTGAATTCACAGTATTCATAAAACAGTAGTATAAAAGTAACTGGATAACTTATTACTTCTAGTGAGATTCTGCATACAATGGACACTTTACTATCCCATGAGGCCATGGGAGAGGATTTGCGAACGACAGTGAAGCTGGCAGGTCACATGATAAAGCATGCCAAATATAGTATGTCCAGATTACATTCATACTACACACATTGATACTATAAAGAAGATACTTTTTTTAGTGGTCGCAAATTAATTACTTATTCAAAATAAGTACCTACTCAGAGAGTATGTTTCTCTAGTCTCCTGTATAGCTGTGTTCAATGTAATCTTCTATTGGTGAGATTTGTTTAACGATATATGTAAGTTCAAGTCTGCTTTGTTCATGATTTAGTTCAATTTATTTTGTATATAATTATCTTTTGTAAATAAAACCTTGGGCTCTCACTGTGACTCCCATTCAGCAGACTTAATGTTATGAAATCATGGAAATTCTTGAAAAAAAAGGTCCATGAACACTATGTCAACTTCCCAATAGTGTAATTGAAAACTAATAAAGATCATGACCAAGGTTCTCGGTCAAAACCTTTTTACACCTTTGTATCAGTCTGTACCAAGCATGATTCAGTTCAGTGATTCAGTGTGAATCACCAAAGAGACTGGCTTGCACAACACAATATATTGTTTCTAAACAGGACAGCAGAGGTTATCAAAACGAAAATAGGGAGAAACAGCTGAGGAATCAATGAGTGTGTCACAAATGTGAAATAAAGTTTAGGCTTTTCTGTTCTGAGTTATCTTATTAGCTTTTGTCTCTACTTCATTCACATATGTTTAGTAGAGAAAGGTAATTGTGTCATTTGTTATTTTAGTGCCCCTAGTTAGAAAAAAACGTTCATTGTATCTGTGGTTTTGTGTTTGTAAAGCTTACTTGAGTTTACTGTTGGCTCTGTTGTAAGTAAATGAGGAGGTGCGGGCGTTGAAGTGAGCTGGAGTTTTAATTACTGACTCGAGGGACGGACTTTTCCTCATAAGAGACGAGGGCTTCAGTTCGTCACACGACCCTGAGAGACACAGAACCAAAGACACACAGGATAATTTTTATATTGTGTTATATTATACACAGTTCTAGAGAATATCCTATTCAAGGACATATAATAATACAATCTTCGTGGATTTTAATAAGTAATGCTCTAATTAAAAAACATTTATGTAAATTAGGACAACTCATGCTACCAATGCTTCTAAATCAATAGCACATCAAAATAATACGTACACAGCTGTTCAAAGGTTTGGAGTCAGTAAGGTTTTTTACCAATTCTATGCAGCAATCAAATTGAAAAAAAAGTGACAGTAAAGACAATAAAATTTTTTAAAATAGATGCTGTTCTTTTGAACTGATAAATGGCTGCAAAAAATTCAGCTTTGCCAGCAGATGAACTTGTTTCATGGTAACATGCTGCCTATTGTTAAGTTCCCTTTGAAGGGAACTCACGCTACGTCGGAAGTTACAAAGCTATGGGAATGCCTCTTTGCGATTGCGTCTTGAAGCACGTGTGTGATCAGTCCACGGATGGGGATTCACACGTGTGTGTGTGTGTGGGGGGGTGGGGGGACGGGATTAGGGGGTGTTATCTCTCGTGGCAGATAAATTGCCTGGAGATTAGGGATGTTCGGCAACCGAAATTATTCGGCCGAAAATATATATAAAAAACACTTTTGGTGTTCGGCCGAATACCGGTAAGTAGGGGTGTAACGGTACGCAAAAATCACGGTTCGGTACGTACCTCGGTTTTAAAGTCACGGTTCGGTTCATTTTCGGTACAGTAAGGGAAAGAAATGCAAAACATTAAACTGCTGGTTGTTTACTAAAAACTTTTTTTTTTACAATTTGTTTACACTTTTTTAAACACACTTTTTAATAAAATATAACGTTAGGCTAATAAATAAAAAATATATAAAATAAAAAAAGAATAAGAAATAAAATACTGCTGCAAAGTTCTCCACTAAATAAAATACTCTTAAACCAATATTTGTCACGAACACACACAGGAACAGGTAGATCCAATAGCAGTGTTTATTTAAAGGGTAATCCGTACTCACAATCAGTCCAGGCAAGGGTCGAAATCCAAAAAGGCAATCCAAAGAACATAAGACATACACGATCAACAGGAACGGAAGTGTGGGGACAATATACAAGGACTCCGTGACAAACACTGAAACTGACAGGGTATATATACACAAGTGCTAAACGAGGTGACGAGAAACAGCTGAACACAATGAACACTCAGTGACAGACAGGATTATGGGAAGTGTAGTGAAAATGCCTAGACACCGTGAAAACTGAGACGTCTAATGTTAAACCCAGGGAACCACCAGACACTGTGACATAACCTCCCCTCTACGGAGCGGCTACCAGACGCTCCAAGACCACAAGAAACAAAGAGTCCAGGCTGGAGGAGGAAAGGTGGAGGATCAGGGGATGGGATGGGGGACCAGGTCCATGGAGGGGAACAGGAACAAGGGGGAACAGCTTAAGCGCCGGCCAGGGCGAAACAGACAATCCATCGGGTGGCCAGGGCGGAGACGACCCCTCGGGCGGCCACGGCGGTGAAGACCCCTCGGGCGGCCACGGCGGTGAAGACCCCTCGGGCGGCCACGGCGGAGACGACCAGGGTGAAGACGACCACTCGGGCGGCCATGGCGGAGACGACCAGGGTGAAGACGACCACTCGGGCGGCCATGGCGGTGAAGACCAAGGCGGAACAGAGACAGACCCTGGCTCAGGAACAGTTACAACCGGCTCAGGAACTGGAACAGACACCACCGGCTCAGGAACGGGAACAGCAACAGACACCACCGGCTCAGGAACGGGAACAGCAACAGACACCACCGGCTCAGGAACGGGAACAGCAACAGACACAACCGGCTCAGGAACGGGAACAGCAAAAGACACCACCGGCTCAGGAACGGGAACAGCAACAGACACCACCGGCTCAGGAACGGGAACAGCAACAGACACCACCGGCTCAGGAACGGGAACTGCAACAGACACCACCGGCTCAGGAACTGCAACAGACACCACCGGCTCAGGAACTGCAACAGACACCACCGGCTCAGGAACTGCAACAGACACCACCGGCTCAGGAACTGCAACAGACACCACCGGCTCAGGAACTGCAACAGACACCACCGGCTCAGGAACTGCAACAGACACCACCGGCTCAGGAACTGCAACAGACACCACCGGCTCAGGAACTGCAACAGACACCACCGGCTCAGGAACTGCAACAGACACCACCGGCTCAGGAACTGCAACAGACACCACCGGCTCAGGAACTGCAACAGACACCACCGGCTCAGGAACTGCAACAGACACCACCGGCTCAGGAACTGCAACAGACACCACCGGCTCAGGAACTGCAACAGACACCACCGGCTCAGGAACTGCAACAGGCTCGGCAGGCGTGACGTGAAGCTCAGGCTCGGCGGGCGTGACGTGAAGCTCAGGCTCGGCGGGCGTGACGTGAAGCTCAGGCTCGGCGGGCGTGACGTGAAGCTCAGGCTCGGCGGGCGTGACGTGAAGCTCAGGCTCGGCGGGCGTGACGTGAAGCTCAGGCTCGGCGGGCGTGACGTGAAGCTCAGGCTAGGCAGACGTGTGCCTCCTCCATGCATGCAGAACCGCTACTGCGTTAAAAGAGGAACACCGCCCTCTTGGCTGTGGTCGGACTGATGGTGGGCAGTTCCGAGACGACAGCGGGCTGCACGGGAACGGCCTCCTGGAAGACAGCGGGCTGCACGGGCACGGCCTCTGGGACGACAGCGGGCTGCGCAGGAACGGCCTCTGGGACGACAGCGGGCTGTACGGGCACGGCTCCCAGGTACACAGCGGCCTGCTCGGGAACGGTCTCCGGAACAACAGCAGGCTGCACGGGCACGGCCTCCAGGAAGACAGCGACCTGCTCGGGCACGGCCTCTGGGTCTTTGGGGAGGCTGGAGGTCCTCCTCCTCCTCCTCCTTTTCTGATGGCGAGTAGGCGGCTCCGGGCGGGACAGGAAAAACGGTGAAGGGAGCTCTGGGTCGAGCATCACTGGTCCGGGATGGAGGAGAGACTGAGGCGTGGAGTGGTGCTGGAAGTCGCCTCTAGTACCACCTCCCCTGCGGCCTCCACGGGTCCCAGAGAACTTGGCCAGGCGGGTTCCCTCAAATGAGTGTCCGTGCCTGATGGAAGTGGGCTCGGGGGAATTGACCGCCATGGTCTCCTCAGTGATCCGAGCCCATAACTCAAAATACTGAAAAATGTTCATACGAGGCGGAACCTCTCCAGCTTGCGAGTTCCCCCTCTGCTGCCTCCTCTCTGACCTTGTGGTTGAGGAAAACCCACAAAAATCCATACTGCTGGATCTGGTTGTGACGGAGTCCTTCTGTCACGAACACACACAGGAACAGGTAGATCCAATAGCAGTGTTTATTTAAAGGGTAATCCGTACTCACAATCAGTCCAGGCAAGGGTCGAAATCCAAAAAGGCAATCCAAAGAACATAAGACATACACGATCAACAGGAACGGAAGTGTGGGGACAATATACAAGGACTCCGTGACAAACACTGAAACTGACAGGGTATATATACACAAGTGCTAAACGAGGTGACGAGAAACAGCTGAACACAATGAACACTCAGTGACAGACAGGATTATGGGAAGTGTAGTGAAAATGCCTAGACACCGTGAAAACTGAGACCTCTAATGTTAAACCCAGGGAACCACCAGACACTGTGACAATATTGGCCATGACGCTAGCCAGCAAGAGGCTGGGATAAAGCGAGCGTGCCGTGTATGTGGTGATCTTTATTTATGCAATATTTATGTCCGAGCCCGACCCGAGAGTTAAAATCCAATTTTTTTCTCATACTAATGACAAATGTACGTTTGATTGTGTGGAAAGCCTGCTTTTAACAGAAAGGCATTCAGAAATGTCCACAGATGAGCGCATCAGCGCTCTTAACACAGGCGCGCTTGCACGTGTTTCGTTGTCACAGCAACATAAACAAATTTCCGCCCACAGGAAGACAGATGTTATGGTAATATTTTACATGTATTTGAATTACAAAAACGATTAATCAGATTTAATCAGTGCAATGCGGAGACCTTCCGACACTTAATATGTTCGTGTGGAAACTCGGAATTGATGTATGTTCCGCACACAAAACTAGCCTAATTTACGCGAAAGATTGCATTCGGTGCACATGTGCACCGTACCGAAAGTCCTGTACCGAAACAGTCCGGTACGAATACATGTACCGTTACACCCCTACCGGTAAGTGAAAAGACCGAATACATTTTACAGAACAATGGTGTTTTTGATGACGCGATCAAATGGCAACCAACATAGAGTGAGAGGCAGCAGCACGCAGCTCACCCTTTATGAATCCAGCAAACATGTCGTCAGTGTGGAAGCATTTTAAAGTGTCCGAGAAAGACGAAAGAAAGTCAGCGTGGAGATCAAGTCAGAGGCGCGTGTGTTTAACGAGAATCTTCAAAAAGAGTATCAAGTTATAAATTATGCACAGTAAGTTGTGAAAAAATAACTCTAACGTTGTTTCGGGCTGAATCACGCATACCAGAAGCGCTCTCTCAGACAGTGCACGATCCCGAATTCACTTCTCTTTGTGCATGAATGGTGAAATACTGACACACAGGTGTCAGTCAAACTGGCCATCACGTGGAGTATCTATAAGTTCAAAGATGGTCAAATAAAAATATTATTAGTTTAACAATTTATTTATTTTAAGCTATATTGTGCTTGATTGGTATAATGTCTGCTGGAATAAACAACATTTTCAATGTTAAATACATATTTTTAAATTGTAGTTTTGTAATTTATGTTTTTCTTTGAAAAGCAAGACAAAATAGTAAAAAGCACATTTTGACTATTTAATTTATGCAGTGGTGGAAAAATTGTCAAAATAAATGGGGAAAAATGTGAAAAACAATGTTCGGTATTTGGCCTTCGGCCAAGTCTTTCATTATATTCGGATTCGGCCAAGAATTTTCATTTCGGTGCATCCCTACAGGAGATGATGGCTGTTTTTCTGGCTCTGAAACATTTCCTTCCAGACCTCAGGGGCATAATGTGCTTGTCTGGACAGACAACACATTGGTGGTCATCTACATACTACAAATCATCAGGGGGGGTCTGCAGTTGCGCCCCCTTTGCAAATTGGCGCACTAAAACCTCCTGTGGGCCCAGGGCAAGCTTGTCTTACTCAGGGCAGTGTACATCCCTGGGTGCCTGAATCAGGGAGCAGACATCCTGTCGAGGCAGGGGCTGAGGATTTCGAGGGAGTTTGGCCAGGTGGAAGTGGACCTGTTTGCATCTCAAACTGTAGTTGAAACTGTCACAGAGAATTTTCTAACATTGAAAATGTTTTTATGCTGGCTATTACATCTCTAAAGAGAGTAGTAAGAGAGTCATCTCGGGGTCCTGGATGTGTATGTCCTAGGTTGTGCCCACAAGGATTTACAAAACACAGGGTCTTGTTACAGAAGCTGACATTGTTTGGTCTGGGTGTGCTTTATAGCTTCCTGGTCATGACGTCACTTGCTACGGGATGACGTCCTGCCATGCTATTGGACTGAATACACACGTGCTTCAAGACGCAGAGGTTTTTCCCATAGCGTTGTAACTTCAGACGCAGCATCTCATTCCCTTTTCAGGGAACCATGGTTTCAGTTGTAACCTGCGGCGTTGTGTTGCTTTTGAAACAATGTATTTTGATTGCATTTTAGTGCAATACCTGTTTCAATATACCCCATTTTAGAAACTGACGTTTAAGACATAAATTTCAGACACAAATATTGACTATTGCTTTGAAAACAATTTCACAATTTTCACAATTTCTGTGGTAAGCGACAATATCACAGATCATCAACAGTTTAACTCGTCCATTAAATTTAAATGTTTCTCTACACTATGGGTGTTTAAGGATAACTGAAGTGTTGTTTGAAAGATGCAGCATAATTTGATACGTCTTTATGAAGTACCATTATGGGGGAAATCTCCAAAGGTGATTCTTCTATCAATGGTCTTTGACAGTTGCTTGATTCCAGAGTGCCTCTAGAAACAGAAAGCACATGTCAGTGATAGCATACCCTGTGCTCTAGAATAAATGTGTGGTATATTGTGATATTTTAGTACCTGAATTGGTGAGACAGCAGCAGCAGGGGCTGTGCGGACTGGTATGCCACTTAGAGGGCTTCTGGCAGATGTATGTATCTGTACTGAGCTGCTGGGTCCATCTAGCAAAATACATCAGCATCAATATTTAAATGGCCATACAAAAAAACTATTTCTAGCCACAGACACAACACAAATTAATCTAAAGATGAGACACACACCCACACCCACACACACACACACACACACACGAACACGCGCGCACGCACACACACGCACGCACACTCGCTCTGCTTACAGGCATATATATATATATAATATATATATATATATAAATATATTTTGTGTTCCATAGAAGAAAGAAAGTCATATCTTTTGAAGTAGGACGAAATAGACAACATTTAAGAGGAGAAGGCATAATATCCCTTTTTTTAAATCATCCAATATATTTTACTGGCTCATCCTTTAAAAACAGCCTGCAAGGGGTCACAAAATAATCTGCACCGAAATTTGCCACACAAACTGTAGAGGTCAGACTGAAATGATTAGTGACATTTGTAAAAATAAACTTCTGTTTCTAATATTGGGATCTTCTGAGGGATAAGGAGAGCAGCAGGTGCTACACACAACCAGAAAACCCATTAGGTTGGACAGACTTCTCTGCATTTTACTCTTAGTGTTCTGCTCTTTAGAAGTAACAGTCTATATTTCGTAGTCTAGTCATCTATTTCGGATATTTCCAGAGCGAGACTGGGCAGAAATGTAAATGTGGGAGGACATTTGTTAATATTCACATTCACCTTACATCTGAAATTTTATTAGTAAGTTTAGAAGGACCAGTTTCGACAGCTTTGTTTCAAAAGATGGTCTATCTATGGGACTGGAGAGGAAGTTTTTCTTATTGTTTCTATTGCTTAATTTAACAAACTCTCCCATCTAACATGACATTTTTGTTGTTGACATTAATTAATTAATGAGAACAAGTCCTGCTGTCTCACAACCCACATGTTAGAGGTATCTGTCCAACAAAGACAGGCAGGAATGATTTGAGAGGTCTGGCTGCTGTAATGAGAGCCAGACTTTCCTGCTGCCGTGTTACAGATAGATTGTGATGGCAGACAGGAGATGTTTTGAGAGCATTACATTATTAGTTTAGATTAAAAAACAGCTTCTGTTAGCATCCGTTTCACCATGATAGCGCCACGATATAAACACTTAATCACTGCATAAATATTTTCTCAGCAATCATTTTTCAATCTAGGACATTTTACTCAATGTCTCAGATCTTAAAATGATTGTTACAAGGAAGAGAGAAGAGGTGAGAAAGGGAGAGAACAAGAGTGAGAATGAGGGAAAAAAGAAAAGCGCAGAGAAAGGTTGTGTCCTCACTCGGCCCAGCTGTGTCAAAAGACTTGATGAGGGATTTGACCGTGGCTCCTGATTCTGAGGACGTGCTGCTTCCACTCCCACTGCCGTGGATTAGGAAACCGACAGGTGCATTCTGGGACATGGTCATTCGGCACCAGTGAAGACTGCCATCTGGGTCAGAGGAACAAACATCTTCACTCCATAACCTATCAATCACAGAACACACATACAGATATAGAGACAGGCTACAGTAGTATGTGATAAATAAACTATTTTACATACTTTTCTTTTCTTTACATTACAAATATAGATATTGTTATATATATATTTACAATGACTTGCTTGTAATACTTGCTTAATAATATTAAATAGTATAACAGTAATTACTTAAAATTTTAAATCATACCAAAACAACATTCAATATAAATAAATTAGGCAAATCTCACAAAATCATGTTGGGGTCACATCTCACACAAACACAATTATTTTTATTTAATTAAAATAATTAATCATTGTATTCAATGATACATTTAAAATCAAAATAAAACCAGGAAAACATGTGGTAAATATAATTAAATGTACCCCCGCAGTCGATTCCACTTTTTGGTCTGTTTTGCATCTTTTGCAGCGTCTCGTGCATGACACGATGTTCTAAAAACGGGGCACTCAAGTTAAAATAAGTTCAACTTTTAAAATATGTGTCTCGAGACCTTGCACTTTTTACCCATTCCACTGCCCTTGTCTCGCCTCGAAAGCAAAACCGCTTTCTGTGTGAACCAGCCCTAAGCAGAAAATAAGTATTTCCAAATTTCCATCATGTGCACCTTCCACCTTGTAAATACAGCTGTACCTTAATTCCAAGTAAGATAACCATCTCATGTGAAACTAAACAAGATACCACATATATGAGACACAATACCACACTGAGGAGAAAATGGAAAAAAATTAAATAAATAGCATGTCTAGCCCATAAATAGACGCATGTTTGTCAGAGTAGAAGTAAATGAAATGTCTGGTCTGAATTGAACACATGAATATGAGTATAACTATGAGTATATATTAAAAGATGCAAAAGACAAAAATCATAAATGGATCAATACAGTAATAGTGTTTGAGAGGATTAATCATAGAATTAACCATAAAAAAATAATCATAGAAATAACCATAAAAGCTCAATCATAAAAATCATACGCATGTTTTTTTAATTTTTCGTACACGTTTCATCTTTAATATGAATGAGTACGAATGAACAATTTTAACTTTTAAGTTGCATTTGTTTGGTTCTTTGTTCAATCTTAAACAATACTTTTATTTTTTATTATTAATTGGTTTGCACAAGAGTTAAAGGGACCTATTATGGATTTTTATAAATGACCTTTCATGTAGTGTGTAACATAGCTCTAAGTGAATGAAAACATACTGCAAAGTTTTAAATCTGAATGTGCACTGTGTATAAAGTTATTGGCTGCATCCAAATTCGCCAACTTATACTACGCCCTAAAAGTATGTTTTTGTGAAGAAAAAGTACATACTTTTGAGTGTGTAGCAAAAGAGTAGGCAAGCTTTGGGACATACTATTTCATCATCTTTAACGTTCGTGCATCCTGTCAGTAAACTGCCCTGTCAATCATCTTGTCACAGTTAAAATCCTCCATTCAATCTAATTTAATTTCCTACCGTTTCGGAGCGAAATGTAGTAGCACGTTCATCTGCCAGTTGTTGTAGGTCTTTAATGCGGAGACTCTCCTCATGTGTTTGCAATTTGAATGTAATGATGCATTTAAAAGTTAATCTAAGTTAAGCTAAACATGTCTTTACAAAAGTTCACAATGCTGCTGCAGATGCAATATAATGTAGACAACATTGAATAAATACATTTTCGTCAGGTTAGATACTGATAATTAATCAATCAAACCCCTTTATCTAAATCTCTCTACCGCCGGACTCTACCTCCATGTCTGTAGTTTTTTAAACACTTTTCACACGTGTTTGTAATTCTAACTGAATCCTCGTCCAACGCGCGATGGATTGTGGGCAATATTAGGCATCGATCTGCACTTCGGATTCTGACCGGAAATAGTAGACCCTCCGGGTATCTTTGGAACACTCATTTTGAAGGTTGTTTGCTTCCTGACACGTTACTTCCTGAACGCGTTGTTTGTGTTTGAGCTCCATCGATTTGATTCATAATCCATGATTTCTCTCTTTAAACTCACTTACAACGAACATTTTCTACTTTTCCTCACTGAGAAGCACTGCTGCTCAAAATCTCATAGTTACAACGCGGACTGTTGAGTAGACGCGTCTCAAACCGATTGACCCAATAAGATTGACCCCGTTACACCTGTGGGTCACGGCTGAGCGCGTCTTCTTTACACTCACTTACAAACGAACATTTTCTCGCCTATCGTGCATCTACATCACACCCGTACCATTAAAAAGACAGATTATATCCAAGATTTCAGTCATAAATTAGCGTTAATATTGATAGCATCACTGGTAGCGTCGTTGCTAACTTACTGTCCATCTGTTTAAATGGCGAATATATCAAATGTATGTTGTATACCTTGGTGCAGGTGAGGACACATTCGAGCTGCACGCGGTGCAGTCTGAGCTGGAAGCTGTAGAGAAGCAGATCCGCGACCTTTTAGAGAGACAAGCCGAGCTAAGAGACCGGCATTTAGCTCTTGAAACATCTCACGTCGATGCACACAAATCAGTTAATAATCCGCAGACTCCGATATCGTCCACGCCGTTCGTTTCTCAGCATTGGTCCCGTGCGCCAAGGCCACGATCAGCCATGGTTTTCAACTTTCATTCACTCCGGCTCCGACGCACCATCACGAAGCTTGGGTGGTTTCGCAGCGGAAGACGCGAAGAATCTCTCCGCCCCTCCCGGTTTTCGAGATCTCCACTCAGAACCGCTTCTCCCCTCTTCGCGAAACGGAACGCGATGCTGTGATCATCGGCGATTCAATTGTTCGGCACGTCCACGCTACGTCAGGTAAAAGTAAGGTGCGTAGCCACTGCTTTCCTGATGACCATATTTTCGATATCGCTGCGCGGGAACCCGAGATCTTGAACGGTGACGAGCGCATCGGAGCTGTCGTGTTGCACGCAGGAGTGAACGACGTCAGGCTGCGGCAGACGGAGGTTTTGAAAAAGGATTACAGGAGCCTGATCGAGAACGGTACGCACCACATCGCCTGAAATAACGATCATTGTGTCTGGGCCGCTTCCCACAAGGGCATGAAAAGTTCAGTAGATTATTCGCGCTAAATGAATGGTTAATGTCATGGTGCAATGAGCAGAAACTGCTCTTTATAAATAATTGGAATCTGTTTTGGGAGCGTCCTAGGCTCTTCTGCGCTGATGGCCTACACCCAAGTAGAAATGGAGCGGATCTTCTGTCGGATAACATCTCCAAGATGTTAAATACCGTTTGACTAGTTACCAAAAATCCAAATCACAGTCTCTGCTGCACCAAATTAATTGATATAAATACTAGTGTAGAACATTTAATAGAAACTGTGTCTATTCCTCGCTTAGTGAGATCAAATAATAAATCTACTGCAGGATCTAGGAAAAATCTAATTGTTATTAAAACAGAAAATCTCGCTATTAGTGAACAAAAACAATTTCTAAAGCTAGGTCTTATGAACATTAGATCACTAACACCTAAACCAGCTATTGTAACTGAAATAGTCACAGACAATAGCATCGATGTACTTTGCCTTACTGAAACCTGGCTTAAACCAAATGACTATTTTGGTCTAAATGAGTCTACTCCACCAGGATACTGTTATAAGCATGAGCCCCGTCTGATTGGTCGTGGTGGCGGTGTTGCAACAATCTACAGAGATATTCTTAATGTTACTCAGAAAACAGATGATAAATTTAATTAGTTTGAAGTACTTGTATTAAATGTTACGCTCTTAGATGTAAGAAAAAAATCCCTACTATCTCTAGCCCTGGCTACCGTATATAGGCCAGGGCCTTACGCTGATTTCCTAAAAGAGTTTGCAGATTTTCTCTCAGATCTATTGGTCAACGTCGATAAAGCATTAATTGTTGGAGATTTTAACATACACGTAGATAACACAAATGATGCGTGAGGGGCTGCATTTACAGATTTATTAAACTCCTTTGGGTCAAGCAAAATGTCACCGGACCAACTCATCGTCTTAATCATCACTGATGGGCAGTAACGCGTTAGAAGTAACGCGTTACTGTAATCCCATTACTTTTTTCAAGTAACAAGTAAAGTAAGGGATTACAATTGCAAAAACAGTAATTAGATTACTGTTACTTTCCCGTAAGGAGGCTGTGTTACTGCGTTACTGTGATTTTGTTTCGTTAGACTGTCTCGTGAGTCGTGGCTTAATTTGAGCCGGAACACGCCCGACGTTGGATACGGAACCTTTTTTATTGGATCCGGCACCTCCTATGTCACTATGGAAAATTAATCGCCTAAATAAAAAAAAATAAAAAATACTATTTGTTTAGCCTATAGTGTTCAATGTTGTTATCGATAGAGCTGCACAAATGGGGTATTATTTCATCCGCAACCGCATCACAAAACTCATCATCCGTAAATGCTGATGCGAGCCGCAAGAAAGCCCTAGTCTGTTCTAGAAAGGATGTAGCAAAGATATTTAATGCTAATGTATCATGAGACATAGGCCTACGCTGAGTTTCATTCATTTATGAGGTGCGGGCTGTAGTTAACAATGAAACTGGAAGTGAACGCGGCGCGCCGGCTCCTACATGTCACGGTTATTATATTGTCTGCTATATTTGCCTTGTATTTGTTAAATACATGCAAATGGTTGATGAAACATTTATTAAAATAAGATGCAATTGAATTTATACAAAACGAAATTCACTTTAAAGAAAGGCTTTTAACAATGCAATGCAAGTGAACGCGGCGCACTAGCGCCTCAATGCACGGTTATTATATTGTCTGCTATATTTGCTTTTTATTTATTAAATACATGCAATTGGTTGATGAAACATTTATTAAAATTAAGATACAATTTATACAAAACGAAATTCACTTTAAGGAAAGGTTTTCTACAAAGCAAAACTTAATGAAATGGTAAAAACATGTCTGACGATTTACAAAAACAAAACTAATCTGCACTTTAATGTTAAAAGACGTAAATGTTAATAATTTGGAATACAGTCATGAGAGACTTTCATTTTAATTATTTTATTGCTGTATTTTATTTACATCTAATCGAATAGAGGATTTTACAAAAAAAATATGTGCATTTTATATGCTGGAATATGCAGAAATATAAGTTAACAGAAGAAGGACTTTGTGTATTTCGTTAAAATATGGTGGAATGTGCAGAAATTGGTTAAATGTTCAACAATTTTCTTCAAGTCTGAGACTGTTGCATTTAATTTAATTTTTGGTTGATGCAATGTGCATAAAGTTAAAATATTGAAACTAATAAAACAAGTTTTAAAAAAGAGAATGTTTCATTTAATTCAATTTTAGATGATGGAATATGCAGAAAGAATATAATTAGGCTGAAAGGTCTGCTTTGTATTCAGGTCGTGCATCATGTTTTTGAAGTAAAGTAACTAGTAAAGTAACTAAAGTAACTAATTACTTTTGAAAATAAGTAATCAGTAAAGTAACTGGATTACTTTCTTGGAGAAGTAATCAGTAATCAGTAACTAATTACTATTTCCAAGTAACTTGACCAACACTGTTAATCATACACTCGATTTAATTATATAATATGGAACCAATCCAACCGATATAGATATCATTCCACAAAGTGATGGTGTCAGTGACCACTTCCTGGTAATTTGTATATTACGGACTACAGTACTATGTCACGCTGCGCCGCGTTACCGACCAGGCAGAACAATCCTTCCATCCACCATAGATAATTTCTCAAATTGCTTATCTGATTTGTCTCAGTTACTGCCTGAACCCAAACAAACAGATGAATTAGAGGAAGTAACTAGCACTATGAGCACCATTCTCTCTAGAACATTGGATATTGTTGCACCCATTAGATTAAAAAAGGTCAGAGAGAAAAGTAAAGCACCATGGTACAACAATACTACGCATGTTCTAAAGAGAGAAACCCGTAAATTAGAGCGTAAATGGAAACAAACTAATTTAGAGGTCTTTAGAATCGCGTGGAAAGACAGTATGTCACGTTATAAAAAGGCCCTAAAAGCGGCAAGGGCTGAGTATCTCCGCAAACTAATAGAAAACAACCAAAATAATCCAAGGTTTTTATTTAACACCGTGGCTAGACTAATAAATAAATAGACGTCACCTGAACAAAATATCCCTTTACGGTTTAGCAGTAATGATTTCATGAACTTCTTCACTGAGAAAATAGAAAGCATCAGAACCACAATTGTAAACGTTCAATCTTCAATCACGCCTTATAAATCAGCCTCAATTATCACCCCGCAAGAACAATTACAGTGCTTTACAACTATAGAACAAAGAGAGTTAAATAAACTTATCACTTCATCTAAAACAACAACATGCTTATTAGATCCTATACCAACTACAGTAAACTACTGAAAGAAGTGTTACCTATAGTGGAAGAGCCTCTCCTCAATATCATTAACTCGTCTCTATCTTTAGGTCACGTTCCAAAAACATTTAAACTGGCAGTTATAAAACCACTCATTAAGAAACCACAATTAGACCCACATAATCTAGCAAATTATAGACCCATTTCAAATCTTCCATTTATGTCTAAAATATTAGAAAAAGTTGTGTCCGCTCAACTGGGCTCTTTTTTGCAAGAAAATGACATCTATCAAAAGTTTCAGTCTGGATTCAGGCCGCACCATAGCACTGAAACTGCGCTCGTTAAAATCACTAATGATTTACTTTTAGCTTCGGACCAAGGCTGTATCTCAATACTAGTTTTACTTGATCTTAGTGCTGCGTTCGATACTATAGATCACACAATACTCTTAGATCGACTACAAAATTATACTGGCGTTCAAGGACAAGCATTAAGCTGGTTCAGATCATACTTATCTGACCGCTACCATTTTGTCTATTTAAATGGAGAAAAATCTCCATTTCTTATGGTCATACGATCATAACTTCAGTAAACTATGGAGTGCCGCAGGGATCTGTGTTAGGCCCTCTATTATTCTCAATATATATGCTGCCACTTGGAAATATTATAAGGAAACATGGAATTAGTTTCCATTGTTATGCTGATGACACTCAATTATATATTTCATCACGGCCGGATGAAAACGCTAAATTATCAAAATTGACAGAGTGTGTTAAAGATATAAAAGATTGGATGACGCGTAATTTTCTTTTATTAAATCCAGACAAGACAGAGGTACTACTTATCGGTTCAAAAAAACGCCCACAAAACCTCTGACAATACAACTTTAACATAGTAGGATGTCCTGCTACTTTATCCTCTACAGTAAAAGACCTGGGTGTACTAGACTGCAACCTGTCTTTTAAAATCATATTTCATATGTTACAAAAACTGCCTTTTTCCACCTTAGAAACATTGCTAAGATACGTAATATGCTATCAGTTTCTGATGCAGAAAAGTTAGTTCATGCATTCATGACCTCGAGACTAGATTACTGTAATGCTCTATTAGCTGGTTGTCCTGCATCCTCAAACAAGCTACAGTTAGTCCAAAATGCAGCCGCTAGAGTTCTTACTAGATCAACACCGATCTTATCATCACTACATTGGTTACCTATAAAGTTCCGTATTAATTATAAGGTATTGTTACTGACTTATAAAGCACTAAACGGCTTAGCTCCAGTCTATTTAACGGATCTTCTATCGCCCTATAATCCATCGCGCTCTTTAAGATCACTAAATTCGAGGCTTTTGGTTATACCTAGGATATCTAGGTCCACCAAAGGAGGGAGAGCATTTTCACATTTAGCTCCAAAACTCTGGAATAGCCTTCCTGATACTGTTCGTTGCTCAGACTCGCTCTCCCAGTTCAAAACTATAAAGACGCATCTCTTCAGCCAGGCATTCATATAAATGTTTTAATCTTACAGTTAAATCCGGCCTCTAGTTCATAACCGCCAGAGGAGAACTGGCCCCCGACTGAGCCTGGGTTCTCCCAAGTTTTTTTTCTCTCCATTAGGTCACCTGATGGAGTTTTAGGTCACCATTAGGTCACCTGATGGAGTTTTTCGTTTCCTTGCCACTGTTGCCTTTGGCTTGCTCAGTTGGGGATATTCAATTTAATTAATCAATGAATAATACTATTGATAAGCATTACCAAACATGGACGTTTTATTATTATTTTAATTTAATACTGTGAAGCTGCTTTGATACAATCTGTATTGTGAAAAGCGCTATACAAATATTCTTGACTTGACTAATTTCAACATACTACGATTTGGGACGTAC
Source organism: Phoxinus phoxinus (assembly GCF_949152265.1). NCBI lineage: Eukaryota > Metazoa > Chordata > Actinopteri > Cypriniformes > Leuciscidae > Phoxinus > Phoxinus phoxinus. The sequence continues at coordinate 34,520,572 of NC_136878.1, read as the reverse complement.
CAATTCTACGAATACTTTTTAGGACGGATAGTATGCAAATTGGGATGCAGCAATTGTCTTTCAAAAGAAAGACTCGCAGTCAATGAAATTAATCGTTTTTCAAACGAGTCATAAACGGCTTCGTTGTGACGTCAAGACGAAACATTAGCATATTGCCCACCCACTTATTGCGTGCGCAGACACCTGGGAAAACTTGACTTGAACCCTCTCAAACCAGCAGCTGATTCCTGTGGATACTGGACAGCATCATGTCGAGAAGATGCTGTGCTCTACAATGTGTTTCCCCCAAGGACGAGCATGTGAAGAATCAGTGGTCAAATAAAGCAATAAGCCCCGCAAAGCGTTTTTTTTTTTTTTTTACAGTGGATTTAGAACAGCTAAGGGGCGTTGTTAGTTACAACACGGATCGTAATAAAACGGTTACTCCATAAAAAATATTCATTTTAATATTTATTTTATTCATAAAATAAACACCAGCAACAAAAATATTAATGGTATTAACACATTTATTCCTCCGCCAAGCAATGAGGTTCCCTAAGAGGTTGCTAAGCAACATACAGCAACAAGGAATCACAAACTGCAGTTGCGCAGTAATACTAATGTAATACGGTCACAGGTGTATGTTTGTTAAGTCATTTATAACAGCTTCGAATATGGCTGAACCAATCAGAATCAAGGACTGGAACAATCCATTTTATAAATTAATCTTTACCATGATACCACAGCAGTATAATCCTAAACTTTTGCTGTGTTCACTTTATTCTACTGACGACTGCTTCTCAAAGCTCGGAATTCAATACAGGATTGCTCTTGAAATGCAGGACGCTGGCTCTTGAAAGATGGTAAGTTTTGAGTTTTATATTATGTTGGCCTCTTGCTAACTGGTTAACTCACATTATTACTGTCGCGAAGTGTGAGAAGGCAGAATCGCGACACACCCCTTCCATCTTCCAGAGTTATCCTTTCAGTCCAGATCCAACGCTACAACATCTTTAAATTACTATAAGTATTATTTGAAGTTAACATTATAAAATATTGCATTTTACCTTTAACGGCCGTTTCACACCAAGTGTGAGCAGCACGTATTTGTTTTCATTTAATTTTCATTTTTTTGCATGTTAAATGAGTGCATTCACACCGGGAGCAGGAGCAGCGCGTGAGCAGCAGTGAAGCGGGGGTTTCAGTGCCGAGTCTATTTTTGCTGCGCTGCTCACGCTCAATTAATTAAAGTGAAAGCAATTAAATATGATTTCACACAAAAAGTGCCCAAAATGCACAGAATAAACATATCTCTAGTGAGTTTTAACAAGAACTGGAGTAGACAAACTGAAGTGAGAGACAAACTGTGAAGACGCACACATATTTATAGAAGACTTACCTTTAGGTTTGTAAAATTTTATTTAATAAAAATATTTTTTTTTCTCTCCTCCAACCCTCACAACTAAAAATTAAACTAAATATATAAAAACTAAATAGAAATGTGTTCACAAAATTAAAATTAACTAAAACTAACAAAACAATTAATTAAACTAACCAAAACTAAACTGAAATTTATATTTATAAAAAATAAATAAAATAAAAAACCTCAATAACCTTTAAAACTGTAAATAACCTTGATTCTCATAAATAAACAATGTTCACAAAAACTTTGAAAGAACAGCAATACTGGGTTATTAAATATTTTTTGCACAGGACCATAAAGATAGCATTTCTCGTGTTTTATCAATACTCAGTAGTCACTCTTTGAGTCAGGTATAAAGACAGTTTCCCATTGCTCTTGTGTGTTGGTATATTAGAGCTAATTCTCCACAGAACACACAGTTAGGGTGACATTTGAACACTGAATTGAGGCAGAAATTTCATATGCATAATGTACAGTATGCATGCAAAATATCAGTAAGAACTCTTAAAACAGCTCTGGTGATGCCACTGTATTTTAGGATTAAGTCCTAAACTGCCAATATCAGGTTTCTTCACTGTAAATGGATGCATAGAAACATGGGAAAATGAGAAGCCCCAGTGGAAGCACCCTTAAAAACACACAGAGGCATTACATGCTGGAATGGTTTGATTTATTGACCTCAAAAGAACAGAATACATTTAAAACCCCATGTGGTAGAGATAAACAGTAGTGTGTCTCTCATGAGAACACAAGTCATTGCAGTCACATGAAAACAGTACATAAGTTACATTTGCACATTCACTAAATCAGAACATATACTGCATAATTTAAAGGCAGAGGAGGTGTGTTACTTCTGAACATGTAATCCTATTTCGGCACAGTCATGTTCTAAACTGTTAATACCAGCATGTGAATTCTGCATCTAGAGGAATATGCTCATGCGAGACATACAACCTGAGTATTGACAAAATGGCAGTTGAGGACCTGATACTTCATGCTAGAGAGTCATGTCTTATTTGCATTTATAATTTAATTGTGATTCACATCCATCGATTTCAGTGAGAAACTTTCGAACTGAAATTGCCCACACATCATTAATAAATGCAAATAGGAATGTGAGTGGAGCTGAAAAGTTCCTCATGCATGAGGAACAAAAACAGAAGTGCTTAGCAAAGTTGTTTACTTTGAATGTGAGGTAAAGAACGTTTCTCAAAAACTCGACTGATTTCTTATCACTACTTCTAATGATGACACAGAAACGACAGGGACGAGACAACCATCCTACAGCAAATGTATTGCAATACAAGTCATCTTCATTGGTTAGTGCTTGTGTAAATCAAATGAAAGCATTTCAAAGTTGTAAACCAACTGGGTTTTGACAATAAGAATCTAATTGTTTTTAAAGACTATAACAAGCTTGATATGTTGGAGTGTTGATAAGAATTGTTTGTCTGCCATCTAGTGTTGGACTTGGCAACAACAGTAAGAAATCAAGATTTCATCGTTTGAAAAGAGGCACATGAAATTTCCCAAAGTTTTCATGTAACTCAAATAGATGTATCTGCTATGCCTAATGTGTAAACGTAGAAAATATAAAAGAAATAACATAGAATAGAGGCAATTAATTGTTTAATTACATACATTTACATATATCTAATTCAAGTTATAATTAATTTAGGCAGAAACAGCTCTTTGGCTGCGGTGGAAATAAAAACCATTAAGATAAAATCAAAAAGTGCTGGTAGAGTAGTAAAGGTCTGTAAATGTTGGCTTTATTCCTAAGGCAGCACAATACAATGCTATTTTTGTACTTTAAAAAGACAGTTAAGGATATAATAAATTAATGTTACAGATACATCCTTACACAATTTGTTCACTTTGTCTTCCAACTATCCTCCACATTTCAGTTGGCCTTAAAAGGTGCAACAACAAAAGCCTAAAACAGGTAAAACGATCAATTCAAACGCATTTCAAATAGTGCAGGTGCTGTTTGCTTTAGAACAAATACAAATATCTCCTCTGAGCAGATGTGAAAACATCATGTATTCTGTTCAGAATATGTCTCCACTACATCTTCATGAATAATACTGACATATAGATAACTCTGTATTACAATACTGTGAACCAGTCATTGGTTTTAACTATAACTATCTATCGCCCCTCAACTGCAGTCTTGGACGTCTCAAATGCAGATCCAGAGGAGATTCTGAAAGAAACACAAAGAAAACAATGGTGTCCAAATGAAGGTATATTAAACATACTTGCTAAATTGAGTTTATTTGGATGAAAGCCTGACTTTTGAGATGGAACTGACTTTTGAGATGAGCAGCATCACCAGTAATTGAGTTTCATTTATAAAACAAATGGTTTCATCATGGTAGCAAATGCTCATTTGTCACCATCAACCTTCATGCATTTCTCTGGAAATCAATTAGAACATCTGACATTTTGTATAAGCAGATTTACAAGCATGTCTGATGACTGAAGGAAGAAAACCTTCAAACTTTCCCAGAAACATGAGATATTTCTTTGACAATCTGTGTGCACAAATCAAAGCAAACAGCAGATGTCGCCACATACAAAGATTTTGAGGGCAAGAACTTGAGGAAAAGAAAAGTAGACCCAGAAAGGAAAGCAGACTCAGCCCCTTCTGAATAAAATGAGCGCAGCCAATCAAATAGTAGTATTGTTCAAAGCAGTGGGTGGGTGGCTAAGGCAAGGAAAACAGGCAAGACACAAACTCTTGAACATCCTCAATGATTAAATCACTCTGACCATCCATAAGTATTCATACTAGCATTCAGTATAAGTGCTGGGGCCGGTGCTAGCAGTGCACTCACCTGGGTCAGAGGGAAATCCTTTAGAAAGCAACCTCAGGGAGCATCGGAAGGAGGGGGGAGATCGACACACACTTGCTGTCCGTTTGAACGGAGGGGAAGAGTTTTTTAATATTTAGCAACTCAATTGCACTACTTATAAAAGCGGCGTATTTTATTAAGCCCATCTCAAAATACTTAAACCGGTATTCAATACATGCACTCAGACTCATAATCTTAATGGATTTCTATTATGAAGTGCACAGGTCTAGTGTCACATGATAATAATTGGGAAAAAACATTGTTGCTTGCACTGCAGTCTGATGCAAAATGTTCTACAAAGCTATTAGTTCACAAAATAATAAAAACCAAAGCATTAATGCCAGCCCAACACCAGAAAATAAACACTATTTGACACAGGTAAAGATGTTGCTATTAAATTCCCTAAAGAATTTGTTTGTGTATTTCTTGTGTACATTTGCACATGAAATTCACATAAAATTTATCCTCAGCTCATTATCAGGTCAAGCTCAATTAATATGAATGTATGCGTTTATCATTTAAAAGATATGACAGGTCTATTTGTGTTAAAAATAAGGCAGTGGGAGTCAGTGAGTCTGCGTACGAAACCTGAAAATTTGTATATTTAATTCCTATGACATACCACAATTCATGTTTTTGTGTGTGCTTTGTTGGTTGGTTGAAATAAAAATGCTGTTTGATTGAGCAGTTAAAGTAAATACAGTGTTACTGTTTACTAAAACTAAAATTATTATAAATAATATGTTAACTGAAATGGAGTTATAAAAAAAAAAAGAAATTAGCAATGTTGCCTTGGCAACTAAATTGAAGGACAAAAATAAATTAAATTAAAGATAAACTGAAATATAAAAAATCTAAAACAATTATTAAAAATGACAAAAGCGCATAACAAATTACTAAAATGTAAAATAAAATGAAACCTGAAAATATAAAATAAAAGTTATTAATTTAAAATGTTAATAAATAGTAAAATTGTATATAAATAATATAAAAAAAAAAAACACTGAACATTCCTAAATATCCAACTTCTATATTCCATTTCTAGTGATAATCAAATAAATATTTAATGACTACAATGCTTCTGTCTAAAGTTCATTCAAATCTGTTGTGATGTGATGCTATATATTCTATAGTCTTTTAAGCTGGTTTGAAATGTACTTAAGATTTAAAAGACATGGACTAACTGAGCAGCAAGGCAGCTGCCTTTGATTTCGGACACAGCAGGTGAAATCTTGTTGGGCTGTAATCACAGTTTGCAGCTACTATACACACAAAAATAAAGTAAATAGATGCAAGAAAGTGTGTAAAAGCAGAGGAGTGAGGGTCATTTTGCATGACTACTGATTTGAGTGCTCATTGGTACAGTTTACTACAGTCTCTAAAATGTCAGGCATGAATTTCAGTTAGCTAAAATGCCAAATGACTCATTTTTATCTGATTATGAGATTGTATGATAATTTGACTTCACGTTATAGCAAACTATACCAGTGAACCCAGCCAGTGGCTGTCAGAGATTGATATTTGAATAGAGGAGAGTTTTGTTAGAGTTGAGAGCCCAGATGGATGGCGGAAGGGTGGGCAGTGATAAGTTGACGAGTGACTGTGTACCTGGTGCCCTGGATCTGCTCCAACTCTGAAGCCAGTCTTGTGCTGTGCTCCTGCTCCTCCTGCAGACGTCTGTGCAGTGAGCGCAGCTCTTGCTGAGCTTCCACCTTTATGTCATTGGCAACCACTACTGCTGTCTGGAGGTCTGCCTGGAAACGCCGCCACTCCTCTGTCTCATCCTGAAAGCGCACACAAGCATTTTTAGTAATGTGGAGCGGAAAGCGTTTTGGCCTTCTCATGAGCTCATGGGGCTGGTCAAGGAAATGTCATTTTCAATCACTGCGACCGAATGGCACTGACATGGTAGACTGCAATACAGCTTGCATTTGCACCTCAAAGTTCTGTTCAGATGGAAACTGACATACAGTACACTGTCAAACATTATGTTGTAGTTCATTACAAAAAGAAGAAAGTACAAGAAAAACATTCCACCTTCATCTGTTTATTCATGGCCTTCATCTGCTTCTCCAGCTCAGCCTTGTTTTCTTCCAGCCTCGTAATCTGATCTGAAAAATAAGGACAAATAAAAAAAATGAAAATAATTATTCACATAAATTATATATACACTTCTGTTCAAACATTTGTGGTCATTAAGGTTTTTTTTTTTTTAAAAAGAGATTAATTTTTATTCAACAAGTATACATTCAATTTATGATTTAAAGAAGTGACAGTAAATGCATTTATAATGTTACAAAAGATTTCTATTAAAAAGACATGCTGTTCCCTATCAGTCGCACACGTTCGACGTAGTCGACTGATTGGGATCAAGCTTAGGAAGCCTGTCTTTAGAGCTGCGGGCTGGGCGACACCAAACACGTTCGCTAGAGAAATAGCCTATGTGTCGAGCCGGTTGCTTCCGGTGGCCTCCCCTCACATGAAGCCAGTTTCACTGTGAGCCCGGTTCGAAGTGTCGGCTTGCTGCGCCATTGCCCTCCTATGGACTGGATACGTGCTCCATTCTTGCTCCACTTGAGTTCCTCTTTAGCCGAACCCTGTTGAGTTCCTCAACAAGTGGTGCGTGCATCTACTTTCAGATTTATACCCGCGCTGCGTGGCGGAGCGTGGATGCAAAGCTCGTAAGCCAATGTGTGCATTGGCTCGTTTTATCAATACTCAAAGATGACAGGCTCCCTAAGCGTGATCCCAATCAGTCGACATGTCGACTACGTCTCCGTTCCCTCCTTCAGGGAACAAGGGTTTACATACAGTACGTAACCGAAACGTTCTTTTTAATCTAACACCAAAAAATCCTGAAGAAAATGAATTACAGATGTAAATGTAATTATTATTATTTATTTTTTTTAGAAAAGTATTAGGCAGCCCAACCTTTTTTCAACATTGATAATAAGAACTGCTTCTTGAGAACCAAATCAGCATATTAGAATGCTTTATGAAGGAAATTTCAGAAGGATTTCTGAAAATTCAGCATTGCACAGATATTATATAAATAAAAATATTTTTAATTAAAGTAATATTTCACAGGTGTGCTGTTTTTTTCCAAATAATTGCAGTCTTTGTGAGCATAAGAGAGACTTTTTCCAAAAACACTTTTGATGGGTTCATATATCTTGGCAATTATATTACAGCTTCACTTGATGTCGCCAATGGATCGTTTCAAGGGATAATTAATGTAATAAAAGTTTATTTGAAATAATAAAATGCCACAGATCAAATATAACAAAACAAAATAATGAAGCCAAAGGACAAAAGTGAGATTACCTTGCCAAATCAGTTATATTACTGGGCAGCCCAGATTAAAATATGATTAGTTGGTGGAGTGAGAGGACTGGTATAATATGGAAGCAGCAGCTTGCTCTCCACTACCAATTAGATTTCTACCATTTGTTAAGAACTATACATAACTAAAAAAGATTTTCAGAACATTAATTACATTTATTTCGGAACAATTAAAGACATTTTCCCCCAAAAACGTCATTACTGTGATATATTCCAGACATATATATTCTTTTTATACATATATGTATACATATATATTTATTTTCTTCTTCTTTTATTTTATTTTTTATTATTAAAGTCAATTGTATTTGGATTTGGGGTAAACTATGACACGAACATTGACAGTTTGGGCTAAAATCACAAAGAGTCTTAAAAAATAAATACTATTTAGTATATATAACTAAGGGTCATAAGATGCTATTTGAAGTTATTTAGTACATTGCAGTTGGACAGGCATGGGCTGAGGCTGCAATAAAACTATAATCAGCATCATGAAATTTCCTCCCTCCTGCTTAGAGAGGAAAAGAGAGGAAGGCAGACGGGCTCACAGATCAGATGAATGATGCAGTTTGGCAAAGATTTAAGCTGGAGTATTAAACAGCTCAGTATCTCAATCTATTCTGGCTGCCAGATCCAATCAATGTGTTTTACTAATCACAGCAGACTCTAGCCAGTGTGCGTAGGCCAGATTCTGCCAGATGATGCAGTATATTTAGCATTGGCTATTTGGCTCTTGCTCTCAGTGTATCACCTTGCCAAAGGATTATGCCTCATGTCATGTGTATGCACACATGACATGAGGCATAATCCTTTGGCAAGGTGATACACTGAGAGCAAGAGACAGACAGGGAGACAGATAATGGTCATACTCTCAAGGTCCAGGATGGTCTGATTGGTGTGCAGACTAACTGCCCGTTGCTGCTCCACTTGGTCCTCCAACTCAAAGATGGTCTCTTTCAGGTCCTTGATCCGGTTCTCAGCATCATTGCTCTTCTCCTTTAAAGTAAGCATGTTGGCTTTATGATCTTGTTCCTGTTTCTGCACCTTTTCCAGCAGCTGTTGCCTGTCTGCCTCCACCTGTACATACAGACACATACATGCCTCAAAAACACTGTTACTATTTTTTAACACTGTAGTGCAGCTATTCAGGAATCATATATCCTATTTAATAAGGCCATTCGATGCAATGACGGGGGGAAAAAAACAGTTCCCACAAAAATATTAAGCAGCACTACTATTTTCTACTGTTAAGGAAATGTTTCTTGAACACAAAATTAGCATTTTAGAATGAAGGATCATGTGACACCGAAGACTGGAGAAATGGCTGCTGAAAATTCAGCTTTGCCATGACATAAATAAATTACATTTGAAAATATATTCAAATATAAAAATGATTTTTTTTAAATTGTAATAATATTTATTTCACAATATTACTGTTTTACTGTATTATTGATCAAATAAATGCATCCTTGGTGAGCATGAGAGACTTTTTTCAAAAACATTACAAAATCTTACTGACCCCAAACTTTTCAACTGTAGTGTATTTAACTGTAGCATTAAAGACAATTGGGGGCTATTTTAACGATCTGAAACGCAAGTATCAAATGCGAAACACAAGTAACTTTGAGGGCGGATCCTGGGCGCTGTTGCTATTATACCGGCGGGATAAATGACTCTTGCACCCGACGCAAATCTAAAATGGGTTGGTCTGAAGAAGCTTCATTATTCATAGGTGCGGTTTGGGCGTAACGTGAAATAAATCAATCAGAGTGTCATCTCACATTCCCTTTAAAAAGAGCAAGAGCATACGCGCTTGTTCCATGATTTGCCAGGCGCACACCAGGAGCGGTTCATAGTCGAGGAGACCGATGTTATCGCCAGGGCCGTAAAAGACAGAGAACTGACATTGTATGGGGATGGGAGAAACCCACCCAAATTAGCTTCGGTTAAACAGGCGTATAATAATTTGGGTAAATGTGTAAGCTAGATTTATGCCTATTTTTTTCACATCTTCATGGACACAACAATGATTTCCCTCGTGTGTTAATGTTTCCTTGTAATAATGTATGATTTGCAAAAATGAAAACTGCTGCGTCTGTTTAGATTAGAGAATCAAAGTGTATGCACGTTGTTCACACGCTACATAATGGCCAAGCATGCGCCCTTAAAATATCATATGACTAACGCGCAATGCGCCACTGTCTTTAAACTAGGTTTTTCCTGGTCAGTGGCAGAATTGTTTTTTGAAACTGCAAAATAGCACCAGGGAGCGTTTGCGCCGGAACACGCCTTCTCTTTCTGCTGAACCGCCCCCGCGAGTGCAAGTTCATTCCCTAATTTACCGACGTGCGTCTGTGGAGGTAAAAGTCCGCTGTGCGTCGGGTGCAAAATAAGGAATGATACATGCGTCGGTGTACAAAGTCAATTGCCCTGGGTGCAAGATAGGGCCCAAACCTGTTAAGACAACAGTTTTTTAATGAATCTTAATTATATATATATATATATATATATATATATATATGTGTGTGTGTTATATTCAGAATTCAAGTTTTACAGGTTTCAAGCACAATACACAGGTCTATGCTGACTGTCAAAGACTAAACCCCTCTCTGAAGATGTCACGAAAAGCTATCTTACATAACGATAGGTTACTGACGTAACCCCGGTTCTCTGATAACATGAAGTGAGGTATCTCACTATGGGAACGCCTCTGGGCGTGACCGATCGCGGAAGCACCAATTACACCACGTCTGCCAAATATGGCAGACCAATCGCTGCAGCGATCAGGGAGTCCCTCTCCCTGTATATAAACCGCAGGTACCTGCCGTTTCGTCATTCTCCGCATATCTCTTCTCCGTGCGAAAAGGCAAGGAGGGCAATGTTGTGAGATACCTCACTTCATGTTATCAGAGAACCGGGGTTACGTCAGTAACCTATCGTTCTCTTTCTAACATTCGTTCGGTATCTCACTATGGGATATAGACAACTCCCGTATTGCCGATATGCTGACGAAGCAGACTGAAGAAGAGGGGATATAAGTAGCTAGTAACTGAATCACTGTCTCAGACGGTAAATAAACCGACTATGAGGAAAACGCCCCCTTTATTAAAAACCACCTTATACCACCTGACTGCACACTCCCAGAACTGAGTGGGCCAGAGAAGGTTCTGTAACATCCAGTCTATAAAAGCGAATAAATGTGTGCGGAGAGGACCAGCTGGCTGCCGCGCAAATTTCTTGAATAGAAATGCCTCTAAATAGAGCCCAGGATGTAGCCACCCCCCTAGTCGAATGCGCTCGCAGTCCTACAGGGGGCTCTATATTCATGCTCTTGTAACATAACATGATAGCCTCTACCACCCAGTGGGAAAGGCGTTGACGGGAGATAGGTTTTCCCTTGTAAGACTCCGCCCACGAGACAAACAGCTGGTTGCTCTTACGCACTATGCGGGTTCTCTGTACATACATAAACAGTGTACGAACCGGACATAAACAGTGTAATCTCTCCTCCTCTGGAGAAGAAAAAGGAGGCGGATGAAAGGCTGGCAAGTCCACTGCTCTTATAGAATCCGCGTGATTATATACTTTGGGCACGAAAGCCGGGTTAGTTCTAAAATTAACCCTTTGACCCCCCGGAGCAAACTTCATACATGAAGGGTGAACTGATAAAGCATGTAGTTCACTCATCCTTTTTGCTGTTGTAAGAGCAAGTAACAGAGCCGTCTTTAAAGCGAGCAGCTTTAAGGCAATCTCCTCAATGGGCTCGAACGGGGCATTAGAGAGCGCGTTCAGAATCACAGACAAATCCCATGGCGGAACCAGCGGTTTTGATACTGGATGTAGCCTACGTGCACCTCTCATAAATCGACAGACTAGAGGGTGCTGGCCAATAGTACCCGAATCAATACCCACATGATACGCCGATATAGCGGACAGGTAAACCTTAACCGTGGAAAAAGCTCTGCCTTTGTCCAGGAGGTCCTGAAGGAAACACAGCACGTCCGAAACAGAGCACAAGAATGGAACAATGTTCCTGTCTGCGCACCATTCTTCAAACACTCTCCATTTGAGATTATATAGAGAACGAGTCGAGGCAGCTCTCGCGTTCTGAATCGTTTCAATAACCTTCGGAGGTAACCCGGCTGTGCTCAGATTCATCCTCTCACGGGCCAGGCCCAGAGAGCTAGCTTCTGAGGGGAAGGATGGAATATTTCCCCCCGTGCTTGTGAGAGGAGATCCCTGCGCGCTGGTAACGGCCAAGGTTGGTCGTAGAGCAGTTGCGCAATCTCCGCCACCCACAGTCTCCCCGGCCAGTATGGCGCGATCAGAATCATCACATGTCTGCGTTCTCGAACCCTCCGCAGTGTCGGCTCGATCAAGCTCAACGGAGGGAACGCATACAGTAACTCGTTTGGCCACTCGTGGGCTAGAGCATCCACACCCAATGGTGCATCGTCGCCGACCAGAGAAAAGAACAGGGGACATTGTGCGTCTTCGTGCGATGCGTAGAGATCTACGGCAGCTTGGCCGAATCTCTGCCACAACATGAGGATCACCTGGGGGTGGAGTCTCCACTCCCCGTACAGGGGATTCCCTCTGGACAGTAGATCCGCTCCCCTGTTCATTATTCCCGGGACATGCGTCGCGCGTAATGACAGGAAGGCCCTGCTGCTCCACATAATCAGTCTCTTCGCTACCATGTGAAGCGCGTGAGGACGCACTCCTCCCTGACGATTTATGTAGGCTATCGCCGTTGTATTGTCTGTCCTGACCAATACATGATGATTCTTGAGAAATTGCACAAAATGTCTCAGAGCTAGAAACACTGTCAGTAGCTCTAGAAAATTTATGTGCTTCTCTCTCAGTGTGGGAGACCAAACTCCTCTCACTGTTCTGCCCTCGAGCACTGCGCCCCAGCCTGTGAGAGATGCGTCCGTCGTCACCACTTTTCTTAGTACGATAGGACCCAGAGGGCATCCTGTCCCGAGGAAAGACGGGGCCCTCCAATGATATAGCGCGTTCGTGCATTCTGGTGAGACGCGCACTCTGCGGCTGAGGCGGCTCCTGGGGCGAATGCCCTGTGACGCTGTCCAGTTCTGAAAATCCCTCATTCGCAACAGTCCTAGGGGAACCACTGATACAGTTGAGGCCATCAGTCCTAGAAGCCGAAGACACATTCTGAAAGAGACTGATCTCCCTCGTTGAAAAAGGGAGAGGCAGCTGTGAAACGTCTTGATGCGTTCCTCTGATAGGAAGGCTCGAAACGTCACCGAGTTTAACCTGAGGCCCAGGTATACTATTTCCTGGGACGGAGATAGACAACTCTTCGTTTGGTTTATTCTGAAACCTAATCTCTCCATATGCGTCACTAGCGTGTGAGTGTCGCTCTCTGCCTGCCGTCGGAGCGGCGCGCAGATGAGCAGATCGTCCAGATATGATGAAATCCTGACCCCTGATCTCCTTAACGGAGTCAGGGCTCCTTCCACACACTTGCTGAATACTCGAGGTGCTAAAGCGAGGCCAAATGGTATTCTCGTATACTCGTATGCTGTGCCTTGATAGGCGAACCTCAGATATTTCCTGTGCGCAGGAAAAATATCTATGTGAAAATATGCGTCCTGGAGATCCACTGAGGTGAACCAGTCTCCTTGCCGAATATTTTGACACAATGTTTTGACAGACAGCATTTTGAAATTGTATTTTCTGAGGTGTCTGTTGAGGACCCGTAAATCCAGAATGGGACGGAGACCTCCCCCTCTCTTGGGAATCACAAAATAACGGGAGTAGAAGCCCTTCTGGCTTTCTTCCGTTGGAATCACTCTTATCACTTTCTTTCTTATTAAAGAGGCTATTTCTTCCTCTAAAACCAGAGCTGCTTCCCCTTTGGCCACTGAAATAACCACTCCATTGAACAGAGGAGGTTTTACAGCGAATTGAAGCCTGTATCCCCTCTCTACAGTGGTTAATACCCAGGGATGAACTGCGCATGCGCGCCAGTTCACTGCCTGAGCAGCGAGTGGGCCCTTCCCGTCCTCGCTCACTAGAGGTGCAGCAGCACCCTCTAGCGGCAAAGGGGGGGGAGACCGCTCCAGTGAAGGAGTTATGTCGGTCTGTGTTTGTGATTGTTTTAATTTTCTGTGATCTTTTTCTTTTCTTATCACACACTGCGCCCTCGGTCCTTGACCTGGATGCGTCAGAGAAAATTTTATTTTTGAGGGGATGTTTGTGAACGTTAGATCTTCCTCCCTCGTAACGGACCTCGAACGTGGAGGGGGAAACGATCTCTTGGGGGGCACTAGCAGAATATTGGCCACATTCCCGCACACATTGGACTCTGAACTGTCCACACGAACACAATTTACCTCTGAATTCCTTCTCCTCTTCCCCGCGGGAGGGAGAGAGGAATCGTTCTGAAGGGATGGGACAGAGAAACCCAGGGTGCTGTCTACCAACCCTTCCTGCTGCCGAACTGACGTATCAGGTCGACCGCCTCTTCTTATTCCCCTGGGGGGCGGCCGGTCGGTGTCTTGCTGCTGCGGCCGCGAAAGACTGTTTTGGCCTCACAAAACCGGGCTTTGACTGTGGGGCCGTGTTGTTCGGCGGTTGTGGCGGAGCGGGGCGGGAAGACTGATAATCTGAGTGCCCCCCTCTCCCTGAGGGTCTGAAGTTCGGCCGGCTCGGATGATAAGGCCGAGCCGCCGGCTTTCTGGGGAGACAGGCCTGGAAAGCTTCCCCCTCTCTCTTTCGCAGATCGCACTGCTGCCGCATCGCAGTTACCGTGGAGCCAAACATAGCCTTTGGATCTATCGGGGCATCCAAAAACTCTGCTTTCTCTTTGTCAGAGAGTCCAGACAAACCCAGCCACAGAGATCTTTCTCCCACGACTGCTAAGCCCATACTCCGTCCGCAGCTTTGAACTGCTCCGCGTGACGTGCGCAGGTTCAAATCTGCGATGACGCATATCTCCTCCCAGAGCACTGGGTTGGGAGATCCGGAGTCCAGCTGACGTCCCATCTCCTCTAATAGCTCCGCTTGATAGGCTGTAAGGAGGGACGTCGCGTTCAAAGCGCGAACTGACAGAGCCGTTGATTTGTAGATCTTTTGGAAAACAGAGGCGGCGAAGCGCTCTGTTTTCCCTGGCAGCGAGGCTCCGGTTGAAGAGAGCGCTGCTCTGCGGCCAGGGTGCAGGTGATTTGCCACCGATGTTTCCACAGGGGGAGGATCCGCCATCCCTAGATCCTCCATCCCCTGAACATCAAGCCTTGAGAAACCCTTAACGGGCACTCGATGTGAAAAAGGCTTATCCCAAAACTTTTTCATTTCAGCCACACAGGCCGGGACGGCCGGAATAAACTGCCTCGCTGGCGGGAGACGTGACGGAAGTCTCTTTCCATCATACAGGTCTCTTTCAGCCCCTTGACCTGCCTGTTGGGATGGCCAGTCAATCGATAATCTAGTCGCGGCCCTGCGACAGACCTCGATTAGATCCGTGTCCACCTGTACAGGGGAGGGTGAACTCTCATCCTGTGCGCTCGGCGGTCGGGACTGGTTCAGGGGAAGAATGGCATCTTCGTCGTCGTCATCCTCGTCCTCGAGTATGTTCGACAACACCTCATCATCGTCATCTTCCTCTCCCGCTAACGGATCGAACAGCGGGGGAAGGACGGGTGATACCTTCTCCATCATATCTGCCCATGAGCAGGTGGCCTGAGGACAATCCATGGGCTCCTCTCTGGGTTGAGCAGAGAGGCATGGGTCCGCTTTTCCAGCTATAGCCACGCGGAGTCTCTTTTCTCGGGTCTTAGACGAGAACGTAGCACAGTGCGGGCAGCCCTCGGGGTTGGACAGCGCGGCCTGAGCGTGTTTAGCGCCCAGACAGGAGATGCAGAGGCCGTGTGTATCCTTAGCAGAAATCCACATTCCACAAGCACACGGATGCGGAGGACGACCTTTTCCTCCGGGACTCTCCGGTTCTATCGCGGTGGCCATGATGATGGGGCTGCACTCTCTTCGTACGGTAAGCTTTCACACAACGTGATAACTGGTACGGAGCTGTGTCGCGAATAGAGAGCTATCTTATTTTCCTTATTTTTTTAGTGCGTGGTAAGCGCCCAGAAAAACTTGGAAAAGGGATAGAAAAACTTAAGAGCAGGAAAACTCGTCTTGACACGTTAGTTATCGCACTCTTAAGTGACGAAGTCACTCAACCACTTCAGGAAAGTATTGCGTTTGTGACGTTACCTGCCGGCTCCGTCTGAAAACTGTTAAGCAAATAGTTCCCAAAGTCTGCTGAGGACAGCTTCCGAAATCTTCCACGGGGAAGAGAGCGAGAATGACGAAACGGCAGGTACCTGCGGTTTATATACAGGGAGAGGGACTCCCTGATCGCTGCAGCGATTGGTCTGCCATATTTGGCAGACGTGGTGTAATTGGTGCTTCCGCGATCGGTCACGCCCAGAGGCGTTCCCATAGTGAGATACCGAACGAATGTTAGAAAGAGAACAACATTCACAAGATTACTTAATTCATCCATACAAGATTTTTTAAACAAATTCCTCAACACAGACTGAATAATTACAGTCTTAAAATGTGTAGTTTTGCACTTTTCTACTAATGTAGTAGTAACAAGTACCTATAATTATCCTCCTAAACTTAACATCTGAAAATGTTTAGATCAGACAGCAGAAAACAATATTGCTCCAGTGTTGCATAATTCATTGAAAATTATATCACTATTCTAGCAGTTCAGGCCAGGCCCATGATTCACTTGACAGCTGGATCACTCTGTATAGAGCAGAACAGCTAGAGCCTTGTGCACAGAGAATTGCTCACTCCGTGTGCTCTGAGAAGAGCATGGCATCCTAAAGCTCTGTCTAATGGCAACTCCCTGGATGACATCTGGACTGAGGGTGTATTTGTCTCACTTACAGTGGTTAAGTCATAGAGAAAAAGTTAATTTTGCATTTCGAGGTGCACTGGGTTCAAGTGACAGCCATGAGGTGCCATTGATGTTCATGTTCTTGTGGGTTTATAATAGTCATGTCTGTGTATAATTATATTTTAAAGGATGAGGTACACCCCTAAACTACATGACTACAACATTTACAAGTGCTAACTAGGGAGCTACAAAAGTTTGCCTTTCGATATTTACGTAGACTCTCTAATTTTCTGGTGCTCTGTGCAGAATATGAAAAAATATATATGCTCTTGTGGTTGGATGTAATACAACTTCTGTAAATGTGGTGACATTTTTATAGGTTACTGCATTTCTATTTTGACATTAAGAGTGAACTAGAGAGCTGACAGAACACCCAGAGAGGGTAAGTTGTCCTTTTAAAATTAATATACCACATACATTTTCCCAAAGGGTACATAATAAAATGTCTTGAAGGTGGAAAGGCCTACAAAGCTTTCTATGTTTTCCAAGACTGTTGTCCAAAAATCTATCATTACAAAAATAGGACTCTCAAGAAGCTAAAAAAAAAAAAATTGTATGTAAAAAATTAGTTATGGTTGATTTGGCACTAATAACCTCTGAGGTGATGATAGTCATAATCCAAGCCAATTGGACAAATAATTCCTCCATTTACAACACCAAGACTATTTTCACTACATTATGAACCTGCCTTAATATGATCTCAAACAGTCTGGATCTCTAAAAAAAATATTGACTGTGTGCATCTAAGCCTGTGAAGTGTAAATGATGCACATCTTCCAAAGAAGTATAGCCAGAGCTTTGGAACTGGTTTATGAAATGTCCTTGACTGAGGAATCTGAGCATTTATGAGATACAGAATGAGATATGGGTAATTGTTTTTTTTTTTGTCTGACAGGAAATGGATGCACAGGACATTCAAAATGTAGTGGAAATGCATAGAGAGAACAAAAAATCATGAATATGACACCAACTTATTGCTCTTGATAAAATTTAAAGTTAAAACAAAATGCTCCTACAATAATAATAATAAGGTGCTGCAACTGTCGGTTTGTGTATACAAGGGCTGTCCACCTTTCAGCAGAGTTTAGCTCCATTCCTAATTATACACACCTAATCATATAATCAATGTCTGTGTCCAAAATCGCCTCTATACCCTAATAGTTAAGTCACCTTTATTCATATAGCGCTTAATACAATACAGATTGTTTCAAAGCAGTTTTGAAGTGATAACAGGAAAAATATTCAATGATGCAAGTCTTTTAGCAGACTATATTAGTGGAGTAATGTAGGCAATAATGAATGAGGGTGTAGGAGGCAATTTCTGATACAGCTGTCTTCAGGATCACTACAAGCTTCCATCCAGATGTGTTGGAGCTAAATTCTGCAAGAAGGTACCCCTCCAGGAACAGGATTGGATATCTGTGGTGTATACTTGGGATGGGCATTTCAAGCAAAAATAATATTCAAAGATCGCTGGGTATTATTTGAAAATCACACCCTTCCCCCACATGCATGTTTAGGCTACACACGAAGCAGTGTGATGCTTGAATATAACTTAAAAAACTTAAACATACGTTTCATATTTATGTTTAAATAATATCATTATTTTTTATTTTATTTCATCTATGTCGATTATATAAAAAAGGAACAGCATGAGATGAGTAAAATAGGATCATAAGAAGCCCAATATATCAGGAGATATTTGGAGTGGGTCAGTAATGATTTTAACCACTTAATTAAGTTTTGTTTTGTAGAAAGCCTTTTGTAAATTGTATCTTAATTTTAAGCAATGTTTCATCAACCAATTGCCTGGATTTAATAAATAAGAAGCAAATATAGCAGACAATATCAGGACATGGAGGCGCCGGCGCATGACCTGGAGCGCATCTCATAAATGAACCGAAACTCAGTGTATACTGTAGGCTACTTGCCTCACAGACCTGAGAAATATATCTATAGAAAGCTTGAAATGTCTACTTTTAAACAAAACAACTGAAAACGAAAAGAAATGGGCTACTCTCTGCTTATGTAGGCTAATTCATATGTAGTGTGCATTTCTGTCTAAAGGTGCGTTCACTACTGCAAAGATGGCGGGTCAGCATTGTCAACTTCATCTTTGCAGCCGACACTGATACAGAAAACACTAGTTTATTAATAAACAATTAAAATGTCTAATGCATAATCATTACATTTGCCAGTTCTTTGTGGCATGCTTTATGCGTGCTAGGCAATATATTATGACTAGGGCTGGGCGATATGGCTGAAAACTGTATCACGATATAAGTGTTTCATATCGGTCGATATCGATAATTATTGATATTTTTTTATTACCTATTTAAAATAAGGTCCAGGAGAAAAATATATTACATTTAAAAAAATATATATATTTTAAACGTAACCTTCCTCTGATTATAATCCCCTCAGTTATAAAGGCATAAATGTCAACACAACCATGGCTGTGCTCCAAAGGGTGAGCGCGGCTAAGGTGGTAAAACAAGTTTGTGGTATTACCAGTCGGGGACGACCGTCTTGCATTATTTGGAGACGACGCAGCGCCACGTTGCGCAACGCCTCGCATTTAAAATTCGAACACATTATTCTCTATGAGTGTACACAAAGACTGTAAAGGTGTACACACACCGCCATTCAGTGTCGGTCCTTGGCGCCCAGAAACGGCTCAGGACCTTGTTCAAAATCCTGCCACGCTACAGAGCGCCATTTACATAGTTTAATATTAAATTGAAATGTATTTGTCTCAAATTAACGAAATGTATACTGACTTCACCCTGTGCTGCAATATCCATTTAGCAATTTCAGCTGCTTGAATGAAAATTTAATTGCTGATGTTATCTGATTTTCAGGTATCAATTCATTCAGTTAACGGACGCTCTGACGTAAAGTGTTCAGACTGCAGACTTAGCAACGATTGTATTTAATTGTAGTATAGTACAATCATAACATAGTACATTATCTTAATTCCATAATGTCCTTAAACATAACAATATTGCGGCGCTGTGTGGACTGAGCGAGCGAAGCGCAATCTTCAGAAAGGCGTTCTCCGCTCTGGAGGAAATATTACCACTCTGATCACATGCTCTGGTGTGTAATAACAATGTGTATCTTCTTCTGTTGTCTGAGAGTTGATTGACATCTTTTAGATGTGTTATTGGCATCGCCACCCTCTGGTTACATGAACGTTTCACCACTAGGGATGGTGAAAACTAAAGAATTTCTCGACCAACCATCGAGCCTCATTAGCCGGTTGAAACCGGTTAACCGATTAGTTTAAAATATGCTACGCTATTTGAAATAACAGCCATTTCGAGCCGTGCCTGCAATTTCGCAACTCTGTTGCATCTCTCCACCGCTCTGCCTCCCGCTCACACACAATGCCCCGGCGCCGCCCTTCCACTCACGTCACTTTTTTTAAATCCCCTACAGCGCGAAACATGAGTCCCGCAAACGCGGCGCCGAGGAGCTTGTATGTAATCGGAGGACAAATGGCTCCTTAGTTTCGAAATAGTTTGGGTACAAGGTGATCGCGTTGAAAATAAAGGCATTTGTCTAGCGTTAGAAGCTCATTTGAAACACTGCCGCGGCTCATTTAAGAAAATGACAGCTCCAAAGAGACGCCGCTTTAGTTTGAGGTAGTGCAAACAATAATAAAGAAAGATGATCATCATCACCTTATATGTTACCACTGAAATGTAGATGTAATGTATTTCCATATTTAAGCACTGTATTACACAAGTTGCAACTTACATCTGTGTCATTCTTTTTGGTGAAATGGTCCCAAACACTACTTTTCTTTGCATGCTTCATCCTGTCGTCTGCCCTGGCTCTAACCTCGAGTGTTTTAGCCTGTAGCCTTTACTTTTTGCAAACTTTGTGAGCGTGCGAACCCAAACGCTGTGACCTCGCGCCAAATGTTTTTATTGGTTTATTAAGTACAAACAGGCGAATTATGAAAAATTGAGTGTGAGGGATTTGTTCACTTCACACAAAAAGATCTTGGAATGAGATGGCTAATTGTAGTAGCGTTTAGTCTATAATAGCCTAATTTGGAGATCACTTTTTTTTTTTTACCGACTACCAACAACTTTGATCGGTTAACGTTGATATGGTCAACCATCGGTCAAACGGTCATCGGTTAACATCCCTAGTCACCACCGCATCACAACCGAAAACATGGAGATTTTTGAAAGACAATAATCGCACAACCTATTCAATATTCTATAATAAAATAAACTAATCGAATATTCGAGTATTCATAGGACATTTTACAATTTGCATTACAAATTGTGTTACCTTACAGTTGTAGTTGCATCTGTGGACTTCAAACGATATCCTAATTGCATACAA
The DNA here is from genome assembly GCF_949152265.1 of Phoxinus phoxinus. Lineage (NCBI taxonomy): Eukaryota > Metazoa > Chordata > Actinopteri > Cypriniformes > Leuciscidae > Phoxinus > Phoxinus phoxinus. The sequence continues at coordinate 34,499,670 of NC_136878.1, read as the reverse complement.
GCATTACCAAATTAAATAAACGAATAACTGGCAGATGTTTTGGTTATTTTATCAAAAAGATTATCAAAAGATTATTTGAATTGTGTGATACCTGCAAGTTTATATTATAAATTACCAGTGCTGTTCTATACCTTATCTAGCGCACCCTGAGCACACTCCGTTTTACTGCGTACCTGCTGCAGCTCTTGTCGTAGCTCCGTGGAGCTCAGCTCCAGCTTGTCTCTATCTTCGTGCACCGCTTTGAGCAGATTTTGCAACTCTGTGTTGTCACTGACGCTCTGCACCACCTTCAACTCCGCTACCTTCTGCCTCTCCACCTCAACCTGCGCCTTCAGACTGACATTCTCCCCTCTCAAAGCCTCCGTGGCTAGCCGCTGTTCCTCAGTTTTCCTCACCGCTTCATCTCTAGCAACCTTCTCGATATCCAGATGCCCTTGAAGAAGCTCTAATTCTTCATTTAATCCCTTAACAGCAATTTGTGCCTCCTGATTCTCCTTTTCCAAAGCTCTAAGACTCCCTGTAAGCTGCTGCTGGATGTCAACCAGCTTCTCTCTTTCAAAGCGGGAGCTCTCCACTTGCTCAGCCAAACGGTGTTCAAGCTCTGCAACCCGAGAGGCACGTGAAGCCTCAGCTTCTTGACTTTGAGCTTGTTCTCTGAGCCTCTGAAGAAGGGACTCGTTCTGTTGCGCCAAGAGTTCTACACGCTCCCTTTGCTGCTGTAGGGAAGTCTGTAAGAGGCCCTTCTCCTCCGCCAGATGCTCATTTTCAGCTGTTAGCTCCTGGACAACCTGTTGCTGGTCAGCCAGCTCCTGTAGAGTGGCCTGTAGTTCTTCGGCTGTACTGTGGTGACTCTCTTCCATCTTCTGGATGCGGTCTGTAAGGGACTCCACTGAGAGCTCCTTCACCACACCACTGGGCACCACACTCTTAATGCTGCTACTGACTGAGTCTGAAAGTGAGGGAATATTCTCAAACTCTGAGGAGTCTGAGGAGGGTAAAGGAGAGCCTTTGATGTCACTACCAGATGAGACAGAAGTTTTAAGGTGGCTTCCATTGACAGCATCTGAAGTGGTGTTATCTGGTAAAACCCCATTAACTGAATACTTGCTGGAGCTGGTGAACAGTGTTGTAGTGCTCTCTAATGTAATAAGCTTCTGCTTCAAAGCCTGATTCTCTTCCCGCAAGGTGGCCAACTCGCGCTGAAAACGTCCATTCTTCTCCCTCAGTTCCCCTACGAGCACCTGAATATCACCAGGCTGTGCCGGTGTCTTTTCTATTTCTGAATTCCCCTCTGGTGTACCAGCCTCTGATGATGAATCCTTCCCTTTATGTCGTTGGAGCTCCGTCCGTAACTTACTGATCTCAAACTCTTTGGTTTTGGCCTCAGCCAGAAGCTCCCTCACCTGACTCTCCAACAGGGTCTTGTCCAAAACAACAGACTCTGCTTTGGTCTTGACAGAGCCACGAGAATGCTTGGTCAGCGCAGACAGGCTGGAGGTGCTGGCACTGCTGACCATTTTTTTGGCTGTAGAGCTTTTCTGCTGGTCACGCAATGAGAGACGTTCTCTGGAGATGCTTTGCGGGATCTCACGAGGAGCTGGGATCCCTGACTTTTTGGTTGACTGGACACCTGGGTAGAGAAATAATGATGTTTTGTTAGTGCTGGATATCTTAGTCATAGTATATGCTGTATAGTATAGGCATATGTACAAAACTGTTTGAGAAATACGACCAACCAAAACTATTCTTCTGGGCAACTATATTTCTTTTTTAACCTAATATATTTTATGATAAAAATGAATTATGTTTTCATATTAATTAAATAGCAATATGCTAAAACAACTAAAGCAACAACATTGTTTTGGTTAACCAACTCCTGTCCACCAGACCAGATATATTTGACAATGTGACCATTTTTCTCATTCCATTGTACAAAGACTGGCGTATCTGTGTGAGAGATCATTCATTTAGAGTGATGACAGGACAAAATGTGTTTTGTCTCATCACATTCAAATGGCCACCAGGCACTGCTTCACTGCACTATAGCCACAGAAAAAACTAAAACACTGGCATCTGAGTGGAACCCGAGTGGGTGTGGGTGATGTATATCCCCTCTTTATGCTGTTTGCTGTTAAATATTCTTTGGCAGGGCAGGCTGGTGAAATTATTTTGTGGGTTTTGGAATAATCAGCAAATATACCAACAAAGAATGCTGGACTGGGGCTTGTTGAAGCTGATGTCTTTATTATTTCAAATCGACAGGGTTTTTAAAGAAATCACTCTTTTAGAGCTCTTATAGAACTAACATGAAGTGAGCTAAATCAGTCGCTGTAAAAAGTATTTTAATGATTGAATACTTTAATGGTTGTGATTTGATGATTAATTTTTTTAATAGAATGTATTGGTAAAGAACAGCAAAAATAATGTTTGCTCAGGTAATCTAAAACTTTGCTTCATTTAGTAACTTCTAAATTAGCTGCTTGTTTTCAAAGATATGATTTGATATTTCTAAGTTACATCAACTGTTTGTAAATGTTTTAAAGATCAAAGTGCAGTTAGTGCACGGCAAATAAAGTTATTGTCTCCTAAAATAAAGAATTGATTGTGAACTGCCGAAACAAATCTCATTTCCGTAACATACCATTACTTACATTGTTTTGTAACAAATTTGCATAATTCCAGGCCAGCCTATGGTCTTCACTGGCTGACCACAAACAAAATCTACTTTGACCCACCCTCAATCACTGTAGTTGTAGCTGAGGCCTGGAAGTGTTTGGTTCGTGTCATCGGCCATAAAAAAAAAACAATATCGGTCGACCACTACATGACATCATCTTCACTTAGCCACACTGATTGTTTAGTAGCAGTAATGTGTTTTATGAGTAAAAAAAAAAATAGCAATAGAAAATTATAATACAATAACAATCATTGAAACGGTTTACTGTTTAGTGCTGTGGTAAAATGAATAATTTAATAGGAAATGTGTACAATTAAGTCTGGCAAAGACTGATTGATTTTAAAGAAAGCAGCTTCCTCTCCCTCATATAACTCTAAGAAGATTGTTCTGAGTGACTAGATAGAGTTATTCTTATTCAGATTAATGTATTTAAGTTTCCCTTCCCTATCTGAGAGCTTAAAGTGAATGAAACACTCCACAGGATAGGATAGGCTGTGCTGGGACCAGATATGCTATAAATCTATAATCTACCACTCTCTCTCTCTCTCTCTCTCTCACTCACTCACTCACTCACTCACTCACTCACTCACTCACTCACTCACTCACTCACTCACTCACTCACTCACTCACACACACACACACACACACTCACTCACTCACTCACTCACTCACTCACTCACACACTCACTCACACACACACACACACACACACTCACTCACTCACTCACTCACTCACTCACTCACTCACTCACTCACTCACTCACTCACTCACTCACTCACTCACTCACTCACTCACTCACTCACTCACTCACTCACTCACTCACTCACTCACTCACACACACACACACACACACAGACACACACACACACACACACACACACACACACACACACACACACACACACACACACACACACACACACACACACACACACACCAAAGACAGAACCAGGACGCACACTCCTGCATTATACATTACCATTTTCATCTTCAGCAACATCTAATTTCTCAGAATTGCTTCAAAACGTTTAAGAATGGCTTCTTATAGAGTAAGAACATGTTAGATGTAGCCTATGAAACGCACATATACATGTGAAAAAATAAATCAGTCATTCATTGCAAATGAAAAACCTTTTAATTTGGTTCTAAGCAGTTTAGCTTTAGGCAAGGCAACCTTATATATGTTTGCTGTATAACAAGCAAAGGATGAGATTAGAGATTCTCTTTTCCATTAGTCTGACTAATGCTTGGGCAGTGCCATTTCTACACAATCTCATCTTACTACACTGCATGAATCACCCTTTACTGAATTCAGCTATTCCATCCTCGCTGACCTCCCCCATGTCAGGGAACATGCCAAGAATGCACACAATAACCATGTTTCAGTCAAGAATGCATAGTACAAGCTGCAACTTGGGAACTAAGTTCACTCAAGCAGTTAAATAGAGCAAAAAAGGAGAATTATGCCAGCAATTGATTAATGACCACACAAAAGAACCCTAATTTGTGTGCAAGACAAGCTCTTCCTGACTCCAAATGTATATGTGCTTGGCTGCCCTCATGCTTGAATGACTATGAAAACTTTCTATTTTTAGCCTTTGGAAGGGCAGAGGGAAAGAAGAAAAACAAAAAGAGAGACAGAGAAAGCAAGATAGAGATGGTGTAGGACTGAAAATGTAAACATCAAGCTAATGCATTCGCAAAACAGACTAATTGTGCGATGAAAGAGCCAACAATGAAGGCTTGAGAAAAAAACGAACAGAAAGAGAGTCCTTGCTGAAAAGCAGCACTTCAGCTTTGCGTAGAAGATCAGACTGTGGAAGATATGCATGTCTGAGTCATCTGTCCATCCTTAATCTTGAAAACTAAAAGACAAGGTCTGTATTGTCCTACTGCCACTAAGCAGAGCATGTTATTGGTACATGGTAAATAAAATAGGACCCTTTATTCAGAGACAAATGTATTCAACATCACAATGAATGCGAGTTTGGTTTCTATAGTGCCAGTAATGAATTCCCTCTAATTGAGTTGGTTTAGTGCTGCATTAACATGACTGAAAGAAAAAGCTCAGTGTTGGCTGAGCTGCAGCTAATATAATCATCTAAGAATTATGTTGTTTTCTTATACATGAAAGCATTGGGGTAAGTCCAAAAAGAAAAGCAATGTAAGCCAAAATCAACAGCTTAGACTACAATAATATAACCATTAATGGCTATTGTTATGCAAAATGGGAATGTTTCCTCTTAGCATGAAACAGCATTACCAAATAACATTTTACTTTTTCCAGTCAAAATAAAACGTGTCACTGCATTATGCGGACAGTACATTCAACCATCTGCTGGTAATTGTGGATCAAGTTTAGAATTACAGAAATAATCATCACAAGACTGAACAGCTTTGATGGAGTGCATCATGAAATGACCCTGGAGTAATTAACTGCAAAGGGTTGACAGATAAGTAAGCAAAGTCTTGGGCAGTCAGCTGACATGGCATTAGGTATCAGCAGTGAGATGATGTGTTTGTAAGATGGGTAAAGAAGAATTCTTATAAACTAATTTTTAATGCCTAATAAAAAAAACTTAAGCCTCAGGGCTGGACTAATGTTTTCGAATCAAGTTTACTGTATGTAGTAGAAAGAGCCTAAAAACAATTCCTGGTTCTCTGCCACATCTTCCTGTTGTCCAGCTAGTAAATGAGATGGGCATAGTGTAGCTGGTTGTAAACATGTAGCCAGAGAGTAATGCTGACATTCCACTCCACATCCTGAATGCAGGGGAAAATGGAATCAATGACTTTCCATGTGCGTCAGAACAATGACACACTTTGGCCATCCTGAATAGTGAGAGCATCCGTGGAAACAGAAGCGAAAGTCTTTTATGATTCTCATATCACTATGCCAGTCAGGGGGACACAAAAATAGAAGTAGTCTGAGAAAGTGTCCAAATGACTTTAAAATCAAACCAACCACTTGAATGAAAGTGTTGTTATAAAGAATTGCATGATGAACAGAAAGATACATTTAAATATTTAAAGTTATCAAACAATGTGTTAAAGTGAACGTGTGTCATTCTTTGTGCCACTTTACTTAAAGGGCCCCTATTATGGATTTTTGAAAATGACCTTTCATGTAGTGTGTAACATAGCTCTAAGTGAATGAAAACATCCTGCAAAGTTTTAAATTTGAAAGTGCACCGTATATAAAGTTATTGTCTTTCAAAAGTAAGAGTCGACTCTGAGTCAGTGAAATGAATAGTTTTTCAAACGAGTCATAAGCCATTTCGTTGTGACATCAAAACGAAGCATTAGCATATTGCCCGCCCACTTATTGCGTGCGCAGACACCAGGAAAAACTTGAACCTCAAGCACAGCAGCTGATTCCTGTGGATACTGGACAGCATCATGTCGATAAGATGTTGTGCTCTACAATGTGACGGTAAAGCAATTTTTTTTTTTTCACTGCCCAAGGAAGAGCATGTGAAGAATCAGTGGTTACCACAGCATGATACCACAGCAGTATAATCCTAAACTTTTGCTGTGTTCCCTTTATTTTACTGACGACTGCTTCTCAAATCTCGGAATTTAATGCACACCGCTTGCTCTTAAAAGATGGTGTTCAAAATACTTAGTTTTGAGTTTTATATTGTGTAGGTCTCCTGCTAACTGGCTAACTCATGTTATCACTGTCTTATTGAAATACTTATGCTAATCAGCTGTGGGCCACTATTACCTAAAACTGTGTCTATTAATGCGTCTATTAATTGTCTATCGTTCTCACTACTTTGAGAGAAGATTAAGCACGGAGCAAGATTTGTTTTACCAACGTTTATGTTACATAAATATTCACGCTAGAGCTGAGCTCATGCACTGTTATTGATACAGTTTTGACATGTTCACCGCAATAAATTAGAAAAATACTCTGTAAATAAATAAGTACAAGTAAAATAATTGGTTTGTTGATGGACACACACTTGTTAATGCTGATGGTAAGTAATTAGTTGCAACATCTCATAATGTACCTCAAACTGAGTAGTGAATCACTGAGAAACGTCCTGCTCGAGTTTTCCTCACGATGGAGGTTCAGGTTGAATATCTAGTTCTTCCAGTGTTTCATCACCGGACTCACGCTCGGATTGATATGGTAAAATGGTAAAAAAAAGACGTCATTGTTCGTTACTGTGTTTAGTTTACAGTTAGTGGAGCGGCTAAGTGCTTATGTTTGGCAGAATCGTTCAGTTTATGATAAAAGTGTGAAAATTGGCATGAGCAGTCTCCACGGGTCACTTGACAAGAAAATTGTCCGAGACACTCGAAATTTCAAGATTGCGGCCATTTTTCAAGATGGCTGACACCTTAGTGGAGCAATTAGGCTTAAAGGAGAACTCCGGGCAATTTTTTAATTAATCTTGATCGTTATACCTTTGTGAGTACTGTCTACAGAGAAAAAAACTAACCGGATTGGAGCTTGCAACACGGAGCTGCTACCTCTATGCCCAGAGCTCCCACTCAGCTAAAACGGCAGTTATGGGGGCATATTCATAAAGAGTGTTTTTGTGCCTCTTAACAGACAGAAAATGCAATTAAAATGTCTGTCCAACATGAACAGGGTCCTTAGATGACAACAAGATGCGTTTAGCAACTTACATTAAATTTAAGCAACTTAAATTCACCTAAATAGTGTTTTAGACGGCTAGCTGTAGTCTCGCGCTGAAGTCCCGTGGGAACTCCTGTTGTAGCCGGAAAAAGGTAAATAGCAGCGTGCAGGTGCTGTTCATGTTGGACAGACATTTTAATTGCATTTTGTGTCTGTTAAGAGGCACAAAAACACTCTTTATGAATAGGCCCCCATAACTGCCGTTTTAGCTGAGTGGGAGCTCTGGGCATAGAGGTAGCAGCTCCGTGTTGCAAGCACCAATCCGGTTAGTTTTTTTTTTTCTATAGACAGTACTCACAAAGATATAACGATCAAGTTTAACTTAAAAATTGTCCGGAGTTCTCCTTTAAGCATAATTGCTCCACTAAGGTGTCGGCCATCTTGAAAAATGGCCGCCATCTTGAAATTTCAAGTGGCTCGGACAATTTTCTTGTCAAGTGACCCGTGGAGACTGCTCATGCCAATTTTCACGCTTGTATCATAAACTGAACGATTATATCACTTAGCCGCTCCACTAAGTAAGCCTCAAGTCACGCAGAGCTGACGTTTCTTATGGCAATGGGAATTTTTGTTTTCGACTCGCTAAACAAAGTTTAGTTTTTGTTTTTTGTACACAGTAGACCAATCACAACAGACTGAGCTGTCTGGCCAATCAGAGCAGATTAGCTCGCGGAAAAGAGGGATTTAGAGAGATTGATTCATCTGACGAATCGTTTAAGAATCATTTAAAATGTGGCGATGTGCAAATGTATATTATGAGAAAATTAAACAGTTTTTTTTTACCTTTGATGCATGTAAATCTGTTGTATTAGACTCCAAAACATTAGGGAAACTTTAAAATAGCATAATAGGGGCACTTTAAATGCAGACTTTAAAAATCTCCTTGCTTTGTCAAAGCTGGAAATTGCATCATGTGAAGGTGTTTGCAATTATATGATATGCACTAGGCCTAGAGCCACAGTATGTACAGTAAGTGGATCTGGTCCTTTTCCATGTGTGAAATTGAAATCTGTAAAGTCTGACATATGAAATAATGGTCAGAAAAAATGTATTGTACTGGATGCACCGAATTTTCGGCTGCCGAAAATTTAATTTTCGGTTTTTGGCCAAAAGAGAAAAAAGGCAGAAAATAATCTGTGTATGTTGCATAGACCTGAATAAAGAATAATATATTGATTTTATTATTATTTGAATATAGGGCTATTTTCTGTTCCTTTTTTTCTGTATTATTTAATTTAATTAGGTAATTATAAATATTGATGATTACAAGCTTGGGGGAAGTGCAATTAATCACAGCAAATTGTGTGATTAATTACCGGTAGTTATTTTTTAAAATCGATTCCCAGCCCTAATTTCAATGTTTAGTTTTATGATCACAGCTATGTTTTATTGTGGAGGTGAAACATATAATGCAATCCAATACATTGATGATTGAGAGATGTACAAATAAACATTCTCAAAAGTCAAAATCCTGATGTGATGTGTGATACAGCCTGTACTTAAACCACACTATGTTTGTTTGTCTGGTAAGAGCAGAGCTCTGTGCTCCTACCTTGCTGTGGTTGCTTTAATTTGCATTTATCAATACATTATGTGTTTTGTGGTTACTTTTCATGATTAAAATGTAATTATACAAATATTTTAACCACACTGGTTGTCCATAACAAAAAATATATTTAGGAAAATAATCCATAAAAGGCCCTTCAGCAGCATACTGTATACTTAACTTTGTTCCTTTCTTCTGTCCTTGCTGGGAAAACTTCCTATACTTTTTGGCCTGATGTATGACAGAACAATCTTCTGTGCAATCAGCTGATGGACTCTTAGTGCTTTCTCATTCGTGAACCAATTGCATTTCAAGCCGTCAACTCGGACACTGAGTCAGCCATTTGATTCTGCTTGGATTATCGCCCTAGTCTTGTAATTTAACAGTATGTTGCCTCTAGTTACTGCAATGTATGACCTCCTGCTTTGGTCAGCTTAGTCATGTGGTAAAAATGTGTGTAAATACTTTCAAGTCACCTTTATTTATATAGAGCTTTATACAATACAGATAGTTTCAAAGCAGCTTTACAGTGATAACAGGAAAATTATGCATTTTGGCTGTTTGATCAGCTGGAGTCAGTTCAGCGTTGATTCAGTTTCGTAAAGATCATCAATTATTAAATTAGTTAATTTCATCTATAAAGCAGTTCTGCAAAAATAATTATGATGTCATCGTTCAACTCAGTTCAGTTCTCATACAACAGCGTCAATACAGTCTGATCAATAATATTGTTGAATATTAAGTGTGCTCAACTAAGCAAGCCAGAGGCGAAGTGGCAAGAAACCCAAACTAGCCTACATCAGGGGACAGAATGGAAAAAAAAAACATGGTAGAAACCAGGCTCAGTTGGGGGGCCAGTTCTCCTCTGGTCAAAGAATGAACAAGATGGGCCCTATTTTAATTAATGATCTAAGCGCATGGTGTAAAGCGCAAGGTGCAAGTGCACTTAGGGCGAGTCCGAATCCACTTTTGCTAGTTTAACGACGGGGAAAATGGTCGGCACGCCCAGCGCATGGTCTAAAAGGGTTGTCTCCATGCTCTTAATGAGTAATAATGGGTGCGTTTTGGGCGTAACGTACAAAAAAGCAATCAGAGTGTTATTTCCCATTCCCTTTAAAAGCCAGTTGTGCTCGCGCCATGGCAGATTCGCTATTTACATGGAGGAATTTGCAAGCGGAAAGACCGAACGCTCGTGTATGAGGTTAAAGCGCACAAGCAGACCATCTACGGGACAACCTGGATTCCACCATGTTTACACAATATGAATATTTTACATTGTAATCCTTTTATTTGTAATATTTGGCTAGTTTGTGTGCAGCTGGGCGATCCTGTGTGTGTAATAAGCAGAGTGTACGCGTGTTGTGGACCCGCCTATAGTCGCACATTACTAATGCGCCCTTTAAATAACAAAAAAAATAAAACTTTTTGTTGGTCAATGGCGCAGTCTATTTCAGTTGCCTCAAAAAAGCAACGCGCCTAAACACCTTATTTTCAGACCAGCACATGGGCACACAGATGGGCGCACATGCCTTTGCCATTTAAACAACGTGGACGTGAAAACGATAACTGCGTCGGGCAGAAACTAGCAAAAAACACTTGCGTCGCGCTTGGCGCTGCATTGCACTGGGTGTATGATAGGGCCCGATGTGTTAAACAGAATCAGTATCAGATTAAATGGAAAAGCAAGTGAGTACACAGTGCTTCTGTCTGAGTTCATTACGGGCTAAGGAAGGACAGCTAACAGAGGTGGAAGAGGGGCAGTGTTAAATCTAGGCAATTTGTAGCTACAGTGAAATCTGGATTGTTAAAGGGTTAGTTCACCCAAAAATGAAAATAATGTCATTAATGACTCACCCTCATGTCGTTCTAAGCCCGTAAGACCTCCGTTCATCTTCGGAACACAGTTTAAGATATTTTAGATTTAGTCCGAGAGCTTTCTGTCCCTCCATTGAAACTGTATATACAGTATACTGGCCATGTCTATAAAGGTAATAAAAAGATCATCAAAGTAGTCCATGTGACATCAGTGGGTTAGTTAGAAGTTTTTGAAGCATCGAAAATACTTTTTGGTCCAAAAATAACACAAAATAAGACTTTATTCCACATTGTATTCTCTCCCGGGTCTGTTGTCAATCCTTCACAGTTACGCTGATGGCGTAAGACGCTGATGACGTGTTATCTGGTGCGCCCGAGCTGCATTTATAGACTGAGGGAAACGCACGCTGTAAAAGTGTCTCATCCGCGACATGCACATTTACGCACCATTAAAAAAATGATATCCACGCAAACAATGTAGAATAGCTTGAATATAGCGTGCGTCTCCCTCAGACTGTAAACGAAGCTCGGGCGCACCAGATAACACGTCATCAGCGTCTTCCGTCAGCAGCGTCACTGCGGAGTCGTGAACGCAGATTCACAACAGACCCGGGAGAGAATACAATGCGGAATAAAGTCTTATTTTGTGTTATTTTTGGACCAAAAAGTATTTTCGATGCTTCAAAAACTTCTAACTAACCCACTGATGTCACATGGACTACTTTGATGATCTTTTTATTACCTTTATGGACATGGCCAGTATACTGTATATACAGTTTCAATGGAGGGACAGAAAGCTCTCGGACTAAATCTAAAATATCTTAAACTGTGTTCCAAAGATGAACGGAGGTCTTACGGGCTTAGAACGACATGAGGGTGAGTCATTAATGACATTATTTTCATTTTTGGGTGAACTAACCCTTTAAGCTAAGTATGTCACTTGTGGACAGAAGTCCACTGACCTACCACTCACCTTTCTTTATAAGATCTGAAGTAGCATAAAATGATTTATGGACACTGAGCAGAGCTGCCTTGATAAGAACATTTTAGCACTTGGTTCATACATACTTATTCTTGGTTCAAACCCAATAAAAATGCACCAACTTATTCTGGAAGAGGAAAAAACAAGCCAGATATAGCCCCAGAATAATGTTTCTTCAAAGACAAAAATAACAAGAGAGCATTTATGTTCACTAGATTTTGATTTCATTCCATTTCTATTTTGAGATATTTCTGCTATGTGCATTATACTTCTAAAGCATCTCTCTCATATAATATTAAGCCTACCTATTTTCACTGGGAATAATAGAAAACAGAACTTCATGTGCACTGGGACAGATCTGACAACGAACTTGACATAAGTAGAGCTTTAACTTCCTTTTCTTGCTCATCTTTCAGCTAATAGCAAACTGAGGGAAGTCTTTACAACCTTGCCCAGAGAATGAGAGGAAAATACCAACTAAGCAGCTTTAATGGGTGCGTCAAGCCGTCCTTTGTCTGTTGACTGTGAAAGCTTTTTAACACCATCACTTTAATGTTACATGACAGGAAACAAATTATTTTGGTAATGAACAAATCATTCAAAACGGTATCCATCTACAGATACCTATAGAAGTGTTTTATAATTATTTGCTTATATCATGGTGATCTTATCTTGTATTTGCAAACATAATTGATACTGCATCTCTTAATATGATCTAGCTGCACAAATATACTTTTACTTGTGTATGTGCTGGGATACAACACCCGTAGACTAACAGGATACAGAAGTAATTCAAACATGACACACCTGAGCTGGCAAACCGTGTATACAAGAGAGTATGTTAACTTTAGTGAATAAAACTCTAACATTAGCAACAGAAAAAAAAAGAAAAGAAAAAAAAAAGAAAGAAAGAAAGAAAGAAAGAAAGAAAGAAAGAAAGAAACACATTAGCTATGTTTCCTTCCACCTATTTTTATGCACATTTTGTGATATTGCATAAAAAAAAAACACTGGATGGAAACGCCAAGATGCGCATAAATTCTAAAAATATGCATACAAATAGTGCACAACTGAATCGGACAAATATTTTATTCGAGAAGCAAACGTCTATAATCTACGATGGAAACACATTAACGAAAATAAATACCTTGATGTGCATCAAAAAAGACATGTGACTTTGCGATGAGACGGCATAACTGGACCAACGAGTGGACTGATCTCGTTGCACAGCATCTGAAATGCTGTTTTGGTCATTCTGACATGCCTGAGCAAAGTCTGTTGTCAAAGTGGTTCGGTATAATTACCTCCCAGAATTGTCTTACACGACTGCGTTCCAAAAGAGCAGGCATCCGCCTTAGATAGCAAGTTAACAAAACATGATGATTATTACTGATTGATAAATATAAGCACCACGGCACAAAGCTTCATGTGCACGTTGTATCGCCAACACTTTATTCAGTAAAGTACTTACAAATCATTAACAAACTTTTAATTTATAGTTAATTCACTGAAAATTAATGAAGAACCCACTATTTGTATATAGCCTATTAATATACAGTATTAACAATGTAGAGACTACAATATATTAACTATGAATTTGTATTCATATTACTGTACTTTATTACTGTATAATTATTATAAAGTGTTACAAAAAAGGTCATTAATCCTGACCCCATACCTCGACTTACACTACCCTTCAAAAGTTTGTGGTTGGTAAGTCTCTTATACTCAGCAGGGTTTAGTTGATCAAAATACATGAAAACAGTAATATTGTGATATATTGTTTCAAAATAAAATAGTTCTCTATTTGAATATATTTTAAAAAGTATTTTTTCCTTTGATAGCAAAGCTGAATTTTAAGCAACCATTACTCCAGTCTTCAGTGTCACATGATCATTTAGAAATCATTCTAATATGCTGATTTGAAGCTCAAGAAACATTTCTCATTATTATCAATCTTGAAAACAGTTTTCTTGTGTGGATTCATTTTTTAGGCTTCTTTAATGAAAAGAAAGTTTAAAAGAAAGAAAATGTAAATTTTGTAACAATGTAAAGGTCTTTATTGTGACCTTTGATGCATCCTTGCTGAATTAAAGTATGATTTATCCTTTAAATAATTAAATATTGTTCTAGTCCACCATCATTTTGCAATGTCTATTCAATGATGTTGTCTCTTTTATTTAGTCTTTTTAATAAAGTTTTTTCGTCAAATTGATAAATGAGCAATATATTGACATGAGATTTATTTCATTACATCAGCACATAATTAATTTGATTAAAATTTGCAGTTGATTGACAGTCCTTGTTTGCATCCATTTGGCTGCAGCAGGGAAGTGTCGCTTTTAACCGTGAGAAAGAAAACTTGCTGATGGGAGTGAGGGCAGAGAGCTGTGCCCTTGAGCACAACAGCAGGTCACCACCCTTTTACAGGTGAAGCACTTTGCATAATCTTCCCATTAATCACACCTCTCTGCACACAGGACAGAGGCTCATTCAGTAAATACCTTATAAGACTAGAAATAATTACCTCATACATTGTATGTACTGCGCATAATGAGTTTTGAATATAAATATAATCTGTTAAATGAACCTGTCCAAAGAGAGAGGATTTTGAATGATCTTGAAATTACTGTTTAAGCTTGCTTGTGCAACCATATTGTGTTACCACATTTTTCTGGGCCAAGTCGCGCTTTTTTATTATCTTAATTGTGCTGCAACTTATATTCCCAAGCGATTTATATATAATGCTATTAACGTCAAGCACACAAATAAAGAGTGCGCATACAAGCACACAAATATGCGTGATAAACAAATCAGTTCTATCACTGCAGTCGAAGAAAAAACAAAACGTTACACAGTTCAGTTTGAATTGACTGTTGTACAGTTTTGCAAAGGAAAACTCCAACCCACCACTATAAGTTATGTTATGCACTGGTATTTTACATAATTTATGAATGTAATAATAAAATCCAACTTTCTAGAAAATACTGTGGCTACTGGACAAGACAAGTTGAAGTTGGAAATAAAGATTTTTGGAGTATGTTTTACAAAGAAAGTACCATTTCAGTTTTTTCTACTTTAAAATTTCACATTCAATGTGTTACTTTGTAAATGTTTGTGAAATTTACAATTTTGTGTGTAAATACCCCAGTAGGGGGAAACCTTTAGAAAGAACATATTTTTAACCATTACATTTGAAGGGATAGTTGCAAAATTTAAAAATTGTTGTTCCAAACCTGTATAAATTCCTTTATTCTGCTGAACACAAAGGAGGATATTTTGAAGAATGTTTGTAACCAAACAGTTGTGGGGCACTATAGACTTCGATAGTATTTTTTTCCATACTATGGAAATCAATGGTGCCCCACAACTCTTTGAATTCAGACATTCTTCAAAATATATATTTGTGTTCAGCTGAAGCTGAACGAAATGTATACAGGTTTGTAACAATTTGAAGGTGAGTTAACAATGACATAATTTTTATTTCTGGGTGATACGGTTTTAAACTATCTTTATATCTTCATCATTATAAAAGTGTTAAAATAACTAGATGTGTTTGAAACAAGTATCATGTTTACTCCCGCACACAGATGAACCATCAATACTGTAGCTGTTCTCTTTGGAGCAAACAGAGACATTTCTAAAGTCCAGAAATTTCTTAACATTTTTTTCCTTCTGTTGTTCTCTAAAATAACTTTCACTGCTGACAAGTAGATACTGCACACTTAATGACTGATGAGCTGGACAAAGAAAACAAAGAGCGCTGTTGTTCTAATGACCAACGATGTGTTATTGCTGTGTTACAATCTAAATGCTCTCTCTATCATTTCCCCTCAACAAAACACTTGGCATCAAGGTTCAGTATTACACAGACCCTAAAACATGTGGACAATGTGAACCTAGTTGGAGCTCTCTTCAGTCCTTTTTTGTGCATGCATTTGCTGTCTTTTCCTCCAGTTATTCACTATTTTTCTAACCCACCCTGATGGACAAACAGCACGCGGGGTACAGGCTGGTTCTTTTCATTTCAGAACTGATCTGAAAATAGCCTCACTGTTGAGCCATATTTGAATGAGAAGGTCTTCTGAATAGCTGCTGAGCACAGGCACCAGTTCATTCTCCGCTCAGCTTACTGCAAAATAACACCCATTGCTTCGCTGGAACATCCAACATTGCTGCCATTAAACATCCAATCCGTCCACTTAAAGATAAACATGAATGGAATGAAGTTTAAAAGACGCGTCTAATTTCGGTTAAAACATTTTTTGGGATAGTCTCTTTTGACTTCCTTCCTTGGTATATCTCAGCTGTAACAGAAGGGAATGTGTGGAAAGATAAATTGAGATTCCCCTTCCAATGAACCACCTCATTCTCACAACATGAAGACAAACACCAGCTCTGACTCAGAGACTGTAACCTAAGCTAACCTAAAAAGAGTATTTCTGCAGTGAAGATTACTGGTTTTGAGTCTCTTCTCTCTCACTAGATCCAGGGGTTGGGGGTTTAAAATAGAAAATCTGATATATTTGAACAAGTCAAAGAAAAAAGATGTACAGTATTATACATGAATTTAAACAGTATGGTCCAATATAGATGTAATCATTAGACATTGGGCAACATTATTTTGAGCGTCTTTAACTACTATGTACTAATGTTTAAATTAATCATTTGATACAGTGTACTTATTGTGTATGTACTGTACATATGTTTTATGTTGTACCTTTACATTTAAAAAAGATCTGCATGTAATTAAATCTATAATTACAGTCGACACTTCCCTTACTCCTTAGAAGCAGCTAAAGTTTAACACAATTAATTGCACCAAACAAAATTTTAGATTTTTTGACATAAGTACATGGTAGTTAAAGATACCCAATATAAAGAATCATTAAACATCATATATATATATATATATATATATATACAGTATATATATATATATATATAGTATATATATATATATATATATATATATATATATATATATATAAAGAATCATTATAGTATAGTTCTTGATGGATTTTGTTGACATTTATAGTCCTCAGAAAAAAGAACAGAATGAAATCTATACTATACTGTGATCCAACTTTATAAACGGTAAGTGCATTAAAACTTTATCAAAGGTCCTATTACTCTAGCAACCACAAACCTAATTTTATTTAACTGGGCAAGTGCTCAAAACACTTACTCTGAATTAATTACTTCATACAGATCTGTAGTTCAGCAAAAATATTGGGGCTTGTCTATATTTAGTTTGTACTTCCAACATACTGTATTTACTTAACTTATGTAGCATTGAATATTGCATGTATTATTCATTTACTTATTAAATATTTAAGCATTTGAAGAAAAAATAATAATAAAAAATTACAGGGTAAAACATTCAATTCCAGATGTGAGACATACAAATGTTGTCTTCATAGCAAAATCTCTAATAGGGTGATCTTTATGAGAGGGAGACACACACTTATGGTGAAGGGGAGGGTTTGCGCTCTTGTCCTTGTGGAAACTCATTCTTATGACTGACTGAGCTGTCTGACATGAAGCTAGTGACAACAGATCTGTAGACCAGACTCATGGAAATTTATTTTCATTTGTCTACTTTGTAGAGTCAAGTCACATTTATTTATATAGCGCTTTTTACAATACAGATCGTTTCAAAGAAGATTCACAGAGATAACAGGAAAATAATGCAACAAAGTTTGTTTCCAGAAAATAGCATCACAGTCCAGCTTAAGAAAGTTCAGTGATGTTTAATTTTTGTTGTAAAAAAGTGATTCATTTATTTCATTTATATTTTTTTTTAACCCTTTGAAAGGGTCAAGATTAGATAAATCTACCAGAATCATTTACCAGTCCAAGCCTTCTACACATCATACATTCATCTTCTCCTTTATTCTCCTTTCAATGTGATGTCTGCTTTACTAAAAAGTATAGACTATTTGATAAATCAGAGATTATCAGCATCTGGAAAGTGAAAGGGAAATGTTATCAGCCTCGAAATTAAACTCTTTATGTTAACATTCACCGCATTGCAATTTGCAACTGATACTTTTTAAAACAATCTTTACTTTTGCCAAAGGGTGTCAAACTGTAGAGGTAGATAAAGCCTAACCTCATCTCAGGAGTGTTTGTGTTTTTTCAGGATAAGAACCTACTGTTTCATCTCAAACACACATACAAAAACACACACAAACACACAGAGTTTGGCAGCATTTTCCATCTTAGATAAGGCTCCTGCAGTGGTAAAAGTGGCAGTCAGCCACAATCTCTCTGCCAGACAACACATATCTTCATTTACCAGCCACACAGATCTAGATTTCAAATTCCAGCAAGTCTTACAAAAAAAAAAATCTACTAGTGGCCTTACAAATAAGACCAACCACATAGAACTCTCTAAATAATTTTCACTCGTGTATCAAGCCCACGATTCAATCCCCAGAACAGGAGAGGATTCCAATAACATTGCTGTTGAACTGAATGTCAACTTTCATGAGCCACAGTAAATAAATCAAGAACAGAGACAGCGCAATATATGAAGTGATATGGAGAAAGAGCGAAGCAAGAGACGTCCAAGAGGATGTACAGGTGGACAGTGAGATAAAGCAGAATGTTGATTTCCATCTGTAGTAAAAAATTGTTAAAAATAAGTTAACTTTGAAATGGAAATGCAATAGAAAGTGTATCCCCCAGGGTGGATTGTGGATATGTACCAACACACACGCACAATTTTCATTCAGTGTCACTCAGCACATTTCTAGCACGGACACTAATAACCATATAACTAGATTTTTATATATTCAAAAAAATGTGAGCATGCTTGCAAGTCTCGCCACTGCTCTGGTGTTTAAGGTACTTGTCAGAGTGTTGCTTTGTAGTTGCTAAGGTGTTGCTAGGTAGCTGCTTACAGACTCAAAGTATAAAGAGACCACTCTTAAAGTTGCAATTAAAAAGAAATTGCAACAAAATAGTCTTTCCTATTGTGACAAATGAGGAATAGATAGCAGAAAGTGAGCATTGCAAACTAAATCAATATGTTTATATGATATTATGGTCTCTAAATATAGCTCGGGTCCCTCTTTTAAAGTGAATTTTTAAGACATTTTTCACACATTTTATTGCCCGCCAGATCACAAACAACAGTCGTCGAAAGTGTTTGGGGTTTGAACAAAAATAAAAGAGATGCTTGCCTTACAGTGTGGTCAGTAAACACTATTTCTGGGATGCTCTGAGTCAGTGTGTCTTGACAAGATATACACACACAGCAGTAATGAAGTGCAGCGGGATCCAGAC
Source organism: Phoxinus phoxinus (assembly GCF_949152265.1). Lineage (NCBI taxonomy): Eukaryota > Metazoa > Chordata > Actinopteri > Cypriniformes > Leuciscidae > Phoxinus > Phoxinus phoxinus. The sequence continues at coordinate 34,480,705 of NC_136878.1, read as the reverse complement.
TAGTGTAGTATACAATCGATATTTTGATATGTATCGATACTGAAATGTATTTTCTATTTATATAGCGCTTTTTACAATACAGATTGTATCAAAGCAGCTTCACAGTGATAACATGAAAATAATACAACAAAGTTTGTTTTATAATCCACCTTTAAGTAAGGCAGATCAATAATATTGTTGAATATTAAATGTCCCCAACTAAGCAAGCCAAAAGCCAAGGCAACAGCGGCAAGGAACCAAAACTCCATCAGGTGACAGAAAGGAGAAAAAAAAACCTTGGGAGAAACCAGGCTCAGTCGGGGGCCAGTTCTCCTCTGGCAGCATTACAGGTCAGAAGTCAGATTAGACATTCGGACAACATTCACAACATTCGGAGTATTTATCCATTTCCATCTGGTTTGAAGTCGGAGTCATCACGCCGGTATGGAGACGAGTTTCAGCAGTATCAATACAACGAAACCAGCTGCGTGTACTTGGTCTCTCTTTTTTTCCGATGACAAACACAAAATTGTCAAAATGCCCATCTTGGCAACAAGCATGCAGGTGTAAACACAGTCAGTTTTGGAATGTAAATAATTAGAAAACAGAGCGAATTAAATTTAACCTACTCTAAAAGTAGATTAAGAGTTCATTATTATTTGTGTAACAGTATATTGGATCTATGCATAAGCTCTTCAAGTTTAAGCAGCCTAATAAACCTGCTACTGTTCAGAAAATAAGACAAAGAGAAAGTCACTCTTTGCTCTCAGTCAAGAGACTGAATAACTTTTATAACTTTAATTGTAAGCATTAATCTTTATTTAATTTTTACAGTGAAGACTATGCAGTGTTATTTTACATTTGATTACTTTAATTTCTGTAGTAGTTCTTACCTGAATACTACTGTTAGACCCTCCTGAAAACCATAAAGCTGGGTTTTTTTTCATTTGTCTTTTTATTCTGTTGTATTTATTTGTGCTATCGTTTGCAATTTATTTGTTGTTATTTTATTACCGACTGTTTACTTGTCTTGTTTTGTAAATTCAAAGTTTCAAATATAGCCTCCCTGTGCTGTGTATAAGCTATTGCAACAAACTTACCTAAAGTATCAAAAATATGAGACAATAATAGAAAATATCTATATGAAAGTACATATGGCAGTTTTCCCAGCAGTATCGAAAAAGTTATCGAATATCCATATCCATTTATCATGCAACTTACATTAACACAGCTGCAGGCTGATACTGGCCACAACAGAGCCAATGATAGAAAGAAGAGGTTGAGAATGAAAAGACGCAGAACAGACAGAACCAATAGATATATATAGATATATATATAGAGTAAAAAGAGAAAATATAGGACATAATAATAGACAGAGCAGAAAAATTTGAGAGCTAAACACAAATAGAGTTGAACGCTCTAACAAACCCCATCCAGAATGAATGATAAGTTCTTTTAGAACAGTGATATGTTAGTCAGACCTGTGTCCGGCTCCTCCACCCGGGTTTCCTGGTTCCCCATGGCTGCTACACGCTGCTCCACAGAAGACACTAATCCATCAGAGCAGAGCTCCGACACACCTGACAATGCAAACTCACTTCACTAGCGCTGGTGCGTACGAGACAAAGACAATGGGACAGAGGTGTTTGTCCTCTTCTCTCGCCCTGCTGGCTGTGAATCAGCAGCCCTACAACATTCCTGCTAACTGTCAGTCCCAGTGCAACCCTCTCAATCTCCTTCTCATTCACTTGTTCTGTCTCTCTCTGTCAGTGTCAGGCAGCAGCTGCAGCAGGAGTGCATTCAGTATGTTGTTAGTCAAGTCACTGTTTGGGGGCGTGGCCTCCCTCTGTATATCTGCTCCTCCTCCAACTGAAGCATGAAAATTAGAACAAGCAACTCCCTCTTTTATCTCGCTCAGTCTTTCCTTCACTTTACCTCTATCTCCAGAAATTAAGAGTATATATAATGAAGAGGAACAGATTGAAAGAAGAGGAGGAGAGGAGGTTATATTCGCCTCCTACCGCATTAAATTTTCTGACATCATTCATCTGCTCTGTAGCAGAGGACAGCGGGCAGAAAGAGGGCGATTACACTGGGACACACATGTGCAAAGCCACTACATGTTTCTCTCCTGGACTGCTGCATTATCATCACAGAACGGGAAATTTGAGCACCCGCGTTAGACTGATACATTTTTCCTGTCCTCCTGTAGGAGGCATGAAAAGATAGATGTGTTATTTTCTTTAGCTCCCTCCCCCTCATTCTCTATTCATGTAGAATCATATGTGTTACATATTCTTACTAGGAAAAAACATGCCATTTTTGCCTGAATCGGTCACCGGCTTGACAATACAGATATAATTCACATCTCACTCTTTTCATCTTCTTTTTATCAAACTAAATCTTATTTCACTTCTCAATCTCACCGTTTCAGTATTATGTGTTACATAATTTACATACATCTGATACCATGAAAAGTCTCTAATTTTCAACTGTCTAATATATTACATTTATTTCATTACAAATCATATTATCAGCATAAACAGTTGATTTAAAAGTGAAATAAAAAAAATCAACATAAATGTCAGAATGTTTAATTTTTTGGTTTGTCTCTCTTTTGCTTTAATGACAGCAGTAGTTGAGCTGCATGAATTCCACAAGTTTGTGTCAAACCTGTTAGATCATCATTAAAGGACAAGTCTAAGAGTTTGTAAACAGTACATTGCAGATACTAATGTCATGTCCCATTCTGCTATTCCTGTGTGTATGAACCCCAAAGTATACTTCACTTTTGAAGCAAAAACTTAACGTATGCATACTGCTGAATGCAAAGCCTTTTAAAGTATAATGCATTTGACAGCATGTGCAAACACAGAAGCTTGGAACGTGCACTAAAGATTCATCTTTATCCAGTGTCCGCACTATTTTTCTACAGAAGATATGACCGTTAAAAAATGTCTTTGTACTTTAGATTACAGTGTCAAATAATATATATATTATACTGACAATAATTGTCAAAATTGTGCTTCTATGGCCACATTCACACAGCAATAGAATATGGTTCACAGTCCTGCATTTGAGTCCTTAATACGGTTACGTTTACACACAGTTTGGTTATTTATGGGACTAACAACCGCATTTTTTTAACCAAAATCCCACCCATGAATTTATAAGGATTAATAACCGCATTCTCGGAAAACCCGCGCTGAACAGAACCGGACTGGACAACAAGTTCTCTGTCATGAATACTGGCTACTGGTAAGAGAATACAGGCACATTCTCCTAAACGTTCATACCAAATCCTGAAAAGTGAAGCCAAAATGTTTTGATCACCCCAGGTGGCTGGATGCAGTAGAGCTCATAAACCCCACCCTCTCCATGTAATCTAATGGGACATGAGACATGGGACATGAGACATGAGACATGAGACATGAACCCTAACCCTAACTAAACAATCAAATTACATTTCAAAAATGTTTTATTTCCAAAGATGGTTTCTGTTATTTTAGACAGAAAAGTCCAACTGATTTTTTTCAGGATTTTCAGGAGAAGATTGGAGCTTCAACTTTCATTTCTACATGTCCATAACTGTTTATTTCGCACTGACATAATGAGTTGTTCTGCAGGAAACTGCAGATTCTGTGGAAGTGTGGGTGGGGCCATGATAACGCGGCTCCGAGTTCACTACTGCGCAGACTCGGGCTCCGAGATGTCAGCGCCATATTTGGACACTGGAAGAGTGTGAAGGTGCATCGTCTATCTTTTTTTACCATCTATGCAGACAGTATTTGAGACACTGTAAGTTATTATAGGCCTAAGTATTTTTGTATTATTATTATTATTAGGGAAGGCCTACTTTTATTATTAAATTGATAGGCTATTCTAATTAATTTGTCACGCAATAATTTCATAGCACATCACCGCATAACTGACATATGGTGCGAAGATTAGATAGAAGCTTACTCCTCCTCACTGAAAATTGTCTAAAAACATTTAGGTCGATTACAATGAATTATAGGCCTATAATTAAAATTATTAAAGGCATACTATGCAGCTTTCCGTTTTTGTCAAACAGCGACCCCTAGTGTCGCTGTGGAATACTTGCACTGTCGTAAGAAGCGTCGGGCATGGAACAGGCACAGATAGACTCCGAAGATATTGACCAGGGGTCTGTACCATGAAGGTAGCTGAACAAACTCGGAGTTACAGGATTAGTTTTGAGTTGACAAAACCAAACCGATGCAATCAGGCTTTATTGGTACCATGACGCAGCTCATCAACTTTCTCTGTCAACTCAGGCTTTGATCTTAAGCTATGATTACTCCACGAGCGCGTGCACATACCAAAGTGACGTTGGCACCGAACAACCAATCGCGTTCGATATGGATAGAGTGAGAGCGATATATTTTTTCCGTGGAGGAGCAAGAGATAATCATTAAGAATTACGATGAATTTAAATATGTATTACAAGCTCGAAACAATATGGTCTCTGCTGCCAAAGCAAGAGAAGACTGTTGGAGAAAGATTAAGATATTTTTATATTATATTTTTATAATATATAAAAAAATGTGCATGTAATAAAGATTAATATTCATTGATTTTTAGATGCAACTCCAAACGTTCTTGGCAGCAGATAAAGACAAAATATAATTCAAAGTAGTAAGTATTTACACACAACCTTTTATTATTTTTGTAAACATTTGATCACAAACACTTGTTTGAGGCAAACCGAATAAAGAGTGAAATTCAGAAAACCGGTGGAGGGCCACTCCTCCAGAATACACTGAGTTGGCTCTGAGTAGCAATAAGGGACGGTCGATTACGGATGGGATTACAGGTACTGTACAATCTGACCCTGGTGCTGGCTCCTCTAAGCAAGTAACACTGGGTACGTGTGCAATACATTACTATTTAAATGTTTAAATATGGCTGACTGTATGTTCTGCAGTCGAGGGAAATGCAGAGTCCCTGTTGAAGCCAGCACACATGCACACAGTCTCCCACACAGAGGTCAGTATTCAGCAGACACAACACCAGAAACATAACCAGCTTTAAATTATAACAGTTATGCTTTATAGTGGCCTACTTTTATTTATTATGGTGGAGGAAATGATGAAGACTTGTCTGTGTTCTGAGACAGTTGCTGAGGTGAATGCAGTGGGCTTTTTATTAAGACAAACATTTGAATGTGTGGCATAAAACAGGGACTGGCCCTTACACATCTCTTTTATTGTAGGATTTTTCACAACCTGCCCCAGAAACTGAAGCCTCTACCTCAACAGGCTTCAGAAGAAATGTGAAGAAGGTAAGGATTTAAAACCCTTGACATAAATTACAGGTGTTTGTCAAGGAACTTTTTGTGAGTTGATTAGCCTCCCGAAAACTAGTAATGATCATGTTTGTGGTGGAATTATGTTTCAGGTTGTAATGTTGGAAATAATCCAAGATTATTTCAATGCAACAAAGACACTTTCTTTTCATTAAGACATTTCCAGCATAGCAGTGATTGGGACAATGGAGGAAATTGTGATGGTCTGATTGGTCAGTTTGAATGTCTCACACCTGGGTGCTGGGGACACGGTGGGGGGAGAAATGACAAAACTGGAGGGCAAAGGTTCTTCACTCTCTTGTCTTTGGATGCCAAGCTGGGGAGAGGGTCTCTCTCCCTCTCCCTCTCGCTCTCTCTCTTTCTCTCTCTCTCTCTTTCTCTCCCTCTCTCTCTCTCTCTCTCTCTCTCTCTCTCTCTCTCTCTCTCTCTCTCAGGTAACATTTATGCTGGGTACAAATGATTTAAATTCTCATTACATCATGTTGTAACTATTTAAGTGTAAACATAACCTTATTGCACATTGAACTTTTATTTAATTCATGGAGTCAGATTAAAACGAGATAATTGCATATGAGAACCTGTGTCTTATTTAACCAAAATTACTTTTAGATGCTGGAAAGACGGAACGCGCAAGAATCCTTCCCGTGTTATTGGAAACAGACTCAGTCAGGGCCCTTTACAAAAGGAGCCTATAGAGCTAGACTGCACACTAAAGGAGCCAATGGAGCTAGACTGCACACTATAGGAGCCGGACTGTGAGCTGAGGAGGCTCCACATTTAAAAAATAAATAAATTGGAGATCTAACAGCTGGATTAAACTGATCTCAGTATATGAACTTATTTAACCAAGTAACACTTTAGCATGAATATTTATTAATGCAACTTTCTCTTTTTCTCTTGTTCTCTTGGCAATTTTATAAAAGCCCTCTTGTATGGACATGGTTGATATATGTCCGGGGAACATTATTAATGAAACTATTACTCCTGCAGAGCGAGGACCACCTTGCGAATAGTTCGACAACCCCCTATGTTCTGTGCATCACCGATCATGCAAGTATGTACCACTTGCAAAAAAATGCAACCCAACAGGCTACCATTTGCGGTACAGTAATGAATTCGACGTGTTAAATTCTTTATGTGCGGCTCAAGAAGTTCGCAAAGATAAGATATTCCTTCCGCAGAAAATCTGTATCTTTCATACAAGTAACTATCAGGAAAGGCAAGGGGATTTTGTCTGGCTAAAAACTCTTTCTCTACGATGTGCTCGTCTAACAATTTGCGCTGAGATGCCCACAGGATTTGGAAGAAAGTGTAAAGCTATTGCAACAAACACTGGAAATTAGTTAAGTCACCTATATGTTTCTTTGCTCACAGCTTTGCTCACAGCTCACAGAACTTAACCTGCCCCAGAGCAGGTTAGCCGTGCAGCGTAAGATACCATAGCAACGAACACAGATTAAAGCCGAGCTACTTTCATAGTGACTAAAACCCAGGGTTGGCGGAAACTAAGCTGAAACATAGCTGGCTAGCCACCTAAACCGGCTTCATGGTACAGGCCCCAGGTGTTTCACGATTTCATACAAATATTAGGCTACTGCATAGTCTACTGAACTACTGATGATGGTAATAGGATAATAATAAGTTTGTCAAGTGTTACTGCATACTGCGTTTGACGTTTTTACATGATTGCAGCTAAATCACAAGTAAATAGCCTATAGTCTAGGCCTGCTGTATAATTTCATTTGTGTTTTTTGATTGTAATGTAAACATTACAAAATGCCAGATGACATCAATATAGTTAAATGTGCGTTGCATTATTTCATAACATTGGCCGTTAGGATGTCATTAGACATGATTATTGCAATTTATCATAATAGTTTGCAAATTGTGCTCGTTTAGACTATTTACAACCTCTAGGCTTATTTATGTCCTGATAATTATGTGAGATATCGACAACTGTTCTCATGATAATCGCAGGAATCAACATCAACAGCGTCGTCTGATATAATGGATGAATGAACAGCATCGTAAAAAAATGACATACTACAAGCAAGCGCAACAAGATACAATATAGAACGCAAACAAGTTTACAAATAAGAGATTTATTTACTAGTCCATCAACAAGATCGCCAGCTCAGCATCGCTGTTGCATCCAGTCCTGCTTTTTAGCTCGCGCCCACGACTGAAAGCCTGACTGTCACGATCCACACACAGAGAAAGCACGAGAAGATCCAATAATGCAGTAGTATTTAATGGGTAATCCGTAATTCATAAACCAGTCCAGGCAGGGGTCAAAATCCAAATAAGCAAACTTAAAACCATAAACAGGCAAAAGACAGAGTGGAACCAGACCTCAAAAGTGGTGTGACGAATAACAAGGACTCTGTGACAGACACTAAACAGGCAGGGTAACACACAGAACTAACAATCATGATGGGGAACAGCTGGGTGCAATGAACAGTGATGAGAGCAGACAAGGATAGTGGGGAATGTAGTTCGTAATGTGACAGACACCGTGGGGGAAGAGGACCTCTAGTGGACACCAGGGAACATGAACCAGACACTGTGACACTGACCGAGTGACACTGACCGATTGACTCTTCTCCGGTTCCTCACGCGGTCAGATTCTCTTTTCCTTTTCCTAGTCTCTTCCGACCGCGTTTTCTTTGCTTTTTCCATCGTCAAGTAGCCTATCACGTCTGAAATGCGCGCAAGTGTCTTCGTGCTTACAGAGCGACCGTGTGCTTCATATGTTGTTAATGTGTGTGACGTCGTTGACGTAAAGCAAGTCGTGATTCTCGCGAGATTTGTCGGGGGCGCTCCTCTCAAACTTGCATTGCTGTTTTTTCCAGCGGCGTCCCCCCCAAGCTTTACTACCAGGGGCCTGTACCATGAAGCCGGTTTAGGTGGCTAGCCAGCTATGTTTCAGCTTAGTTTCCGCCAACCCTGGGTTTTAGGTACTATGAAAGCAGCTCGGCTTTAATCGGTGTTCGTTGCCATGGTATCTTACGCTGCAGGCGTATCTTCCGGGGCAGGTTAAGTTCTGGATTCGAGATCTCAGACTGAAGTTTGACCAATCAGCTGTGAGCAAAGAAACATATAGGTGATGAAACTAATTCCCAGTGTCTGTTGCAATGGCTTTACATTTTCTTTCAAATCCTGTGGACATCTCAGCGCAAATTGTTAGACGAGCACATCGTAGAGAAAGAGTTTTTAATCAGACAAAATCCCCTTGCCTTTCCTGATAGTTTGTATGAAAGATACTGATTTTCTGCGGAAGGAATATTTTATCTTTGCGAACTTCTTGAGCCGCACATAAATAATTTAACACGTCGAATTCATTACTGTACCGCAAATGGTATTGTGTTGCGTTTTTTTGCAAGTGGCACAGATCGGTGATGCACAGCATCTAGGGGTTTGTCGAACTATTCGCAAGGTGGTCCTCGCTCTGCAGGAGTAATAGTTTCATTAATAATGTTCCCCGGACATATATCGACCATGTCCATAAAAGAGGGCTTTTATAAAATTGCCGCTAAGATAGCCTATAATGACAGGGTGACATCACAAGAACTAATTTTTTTTCTTTCAAAAAGCAAATTTCACAAATGTACTACAGTACATGTTAAGAATTATTTAAAATATATATATTTTTTTATTCGGTATGATATGATTCCCTAGAGTCATTGGAAAAATAGAATGCACACATGTTGCTATCTCCACTTCTCTAGGAGAACATGAGCAGATTATGTTAATAGAAAGTCCTTTCACACCCTTATGTTCAGGTAGAGCTGATGTGAACATGTGAAAATAATATTTTCTGTGAGATGAATCTTTAAATTAATAGTAACATTAACAGATATAACAATAATCTTCTTTCTGTGAGTCTGTGTTGTGTCAGCACTTTGAGGAAAGCAAGTTAAATTTGGTACAGTATAAACACTGTTAATTTGCAACCTACAAAATAACCATCATGATGACAACCATCATGATAACCATCAGAGCAAGATAAAGTTGCATTAATAAATATTCATGCTAAAGTGTTACTTGGTTAAATAAGTTCACATACTGAGATCAGTTTAATCCAGCTGTTTGTTCTCCAATTTATTTATTTTTCAAATGTGGAGCCTCCTCAGCTCATAGTCAGGCTCCTTTAGTGCAGTCTAGCTCTAGGCTCCTTGCAGTCTAGCTGAGATGTGTAAGGGACAGTCCCTGTTTTATGCCACACATTCAAATGTTTGCCTTAATAAAAAGCCCAGTGCATTCACCTCAGCAACTGTCTCAGAACACAGACAGAGTGTCTTCATCATTTCCTCCACCCTAATAAATAAAAGTAGGGCAATATAAAGCATAACTGTTATAAAGCATGGTTCTGTTTCTGGTGTTCTGTCTGCTGCATTCTGACCTCTGTGTGGTAGACTGTGTGTGTGTGTGTGCTGGCTTCAACAGGGACACTGCATTTCCCTCGACTGCAGAACATACAGTCAGCCATATCTAAAACTTAAAATAGTAATGTATCGCACACGTACCCAGTGTTACTTGCTTAGAGGAGCCAGCACAGGGTCAGATTGTACAGCACCTGTAATCCCATCCATAATCTGAATTTCACCCTTTTTTTCCGGTTTGTCTCAAACAAGTGTTTGTGATCAAATGTTTACAAAAATAATAAAAGGCTGTGTGTAAATACTTACTACTTTGAATTATATTTTAATATTTTGTCTTTATCTGCTGCCAAGAACGTTTGGAGTTGCATCTAAAAATAAGTGAATATTAATCTTTATTAGTATATACATGCGCAGTGTTTATATAGCCTATTATAAAAATATAGGCTATATTTCACACACACATACATTCATAGCCTATAGCCTACATAATTTTACATGAATATAGAACGTATTTGTTTAGCTTACACATTAACGCAATCAGCCATCTTTCTCCAACAGTCTTCTCTTGCTTTGGCAGCAGAGACCGTATTGTTTCGAGCTTGTAATACATATTTAAATTAATCGTAATTCTGAATGATTATCTCTTGCTCCTCCGCGGAAAAAATGTATCGCTCTCGCTCTATCTATAGCCTATCGAACACGATTGGTTGTTCGGTGCCAACGTCACTTTGGTATGTGCACGCGCTCGTGGATTAATCATAACTTAAGATCAAAGCCTGAGTTGACAGAGAAAGTTGATGAGCTGCGTCATGGTACCAATAAAGCCTGATTGCATCGGTTTGGTTTTGTCAACTCAAAACTAATCCTTTAACTCCGAGTTTGTTCAGCTACCTTCATGGTACAGGCCCCAGGATAATTCGCCCTACTATGAGTTTGTTTACCACCGAAATGACTTTGAAGCTGTTATATTAAGGTACAATTTCTACATAGTGTGCCTTTAACAGTCCATAATATGTCCGAACACTGCAATAATCAGTCATCAATGAATATTAAAAACAGCTTTATTTAAAAAACAGCTTGTTTAACATGAGCATTGTTTAACAAATTCATAAAAGCAGCACGGTGTAGTAGATACATCGCAGGTGACTTGGAAGACGTGGTTAATATGGTTTATCCATTTTGCAACACAAACTGGAGGTAACCAACAGTAATTTGCAGAACTTAAAGATATCCCCCTTTTCGTTTTCTTTCTTGCTGCATTAAAGATGAAATGGTTAAACTTTTGTTTTCGCGCAGGCGCAGTGAGGGAAAAACACTGAGTTTAGGGCAATCGGTTCGTAGCTCTGCTACAACTGCGATATATGCGAGGAGTGACCACAATTTCTGACATGCCAGAAATTTATCCGACCATCCGATTGCCTGTCTGGAGAGGTTTAACGCCTCTCGTTTCCCCATGTACACGGCACGAATATTGCACAACAAACGGCACGCAACAAAGCTGAAAATCGGCCCGGCCCGACCCCAAAAGAGCCGCACGAGTCAGAATTCAGCTTAAAATTGGACGAAAATCGCAGTGTGTGCCCGCCTTTAGCCGCTTAGTATTTTTGTGGAAACCATTTTACATGTTTTTTCAGCATTGTCTGAGAGATAGAAATCTAATGTTACAACTTTTGTAACATTATACATTTCTTTACGGTCACTTTTGATCATTTGAATGCATCCTTGTTGAAAAAAAGTATACATTTCTTCCAAAAGAAAAAACAAATCTTACCCTAAACTTTTGAACAGTTTTGATTTATTTTTGCAGGGTTTATTTTGCAGAATGGCAACACATGGCATATCTATGGAGGGATTAACATGGCAGCTCTGTCTAATTAACCATCAACTTCAGTTAAGCCAGACTGTAAGTCTCAACTCCTGTAAGATGGCTGTGTGAAACAGAGTGACAGTGCACAATTCACACATACTGTACGCTAAATCCTCAACACTATGAGTCATACCACTAAATACATCTGACAATGACATAAGCTCTATTACATCCATCCTAACTCCCCACATAAGCACCGTCTCTATATGGTAAATGATACAGCATCACGAGTTGTCATGTATTGGACATGGGAGTGTTAATTAAAAGACGACGAAACAGAAGGACATGTGACCTTCGCCACAATGGGCAGGTTGTCCACTAACACTAGCATAGATGTTATTTATAGACAAGAGACCATGTGCCTCTCACTTCTTCACTTTTGAGACCTAACAGCAAAGGAAAGCTTCATTTAAATATTAATGATGCCCTTCTATGGCTGGCTAAGGTGATGTGAGTTGTAATATAATGTAGCAGTGGCTGATATTCTCCATAAAGCATTGTTACTGTCTCCCTCAAACTATATATAAATGGCAATTTGTAACTATTTTACATTTTGACAAATTGGTGACGAATTTGTATGATTTCATTTATCTATGACGTAAATAAGCATTGGTTAGCATTTTACAACAAATTCTTCCATATTAGGAGGATCCCTAATTTAAGATTCCTGATATATCATGCAATGTAATAATAATCAAGACCAACTGTCCAAATATTCATGGTATTCCTTGGTTGGCAGCCAGCTATTTAATCGTTCAGCTTTAGTATATCAAAACATGACAACAAAGCACATCAACTGACAGAACAGGATCTGAAAAGGTGGTTGCCCTGCTAATGCACCAAGAATGAAAACATGACAAAATTACACCATCTTGACTCACATGATGAAATTATTACATAACTATACAGTCAGTCATATTTGCTCTCCTTCGACGCAGAGTTGTTTCACCAATGTTGCAAGACAAAAGAATCACATTACATTTCCTGTCTAGTGCATGTCAGATTTTGATTTGTTATTACGGTATTATATAAGTGTACTTATGAACAACATGTATTATAATGATATTACCATGCAAAGTGAGCAATGTGGCCACTGTAGTATAAAATGTTACTGAATCTGAATATCCAATAAACTGGACATTCATTTTTTATTTTTATTTTTCATATGAAAAAGTAAATAATAATTTTTTACATTCCATAACAATAAAACAAATATTTCAGTACAAGGATACACATCTGCTAACAGTATTTAAAAATATTTTTCTCTATTATTTGTTTCTCTCTATAGGCGAGTCTATACTGCAGAGATGGTGAGTCAGCATCGCCAACTTCATCATTGCAGCCAACACTGACTAGTTCACAAGAAACACTATTTTACCAATAAATTATTAAAATGTTCAGTCTCCTTGCTGTTTTTTTCGAACACATTAATAATCATAACTTCCCGGTGCGCTGCGGCATGTGTAATGTATGTGTTTGAGCGCTAATTTATATATTTAATATATATTTAAGTAATTCAATTAATATCATAAACATGAAATTAGTCGACTATTCGCTTAACCCTCTGGTGTCTAAGGTGTTTTGAGGGTCCTTGAGATATTTTGACATGCCCTGACATTTGTGCTTTTTTCAGTTGCTTATAAACATATTAATGGCAAAGGTGTCATTACACTATTTAGCACAAACAGGGCTACCATAATATGTGAGCAACAAGTATGTGCATGTTTGTATTTTTGAGAGAATAATGTTTATGCATGGTTATCGAAAAAAAAAAAATTAACGTTTCTGAAATAAGGCCACAAAACACATACTAAATATGTTTCCACAATACTTTTGACCAATGGATGTTGTTGCCTAGAGTTTCACAATGCTTCACAATGATCTGAAAATCATCCTGTGTTACGGCCTAAGCCTTATGAGTGTTGTATTTGTATTTTGTGTGGCTGCAGGAAGTTCTTCCTTACGTGTGTCGATTGGTGATCCAGTGACTCCATTGATTGGGGTTGGTGCTGAGGTAGGTCCGTCTTTTTCAATGCCTAAATTTGAACCTCTTTCACATTCTACAGAGGCATCACTGGTATTTCGTTCAGATTCACGTTTAAAGTTACGTTTAGGACGATTACAATTGAAGAGACAGGATAGAGCTCAGGCGAGACAAGATGATTTGAAGCGTCAGATCGAAATGTATCGAATTGATGCAGATACAAAAGTGCGACTGCGGAAGTTGGAGTTGCAGGCTGCTCCAGAGGTATCTAAAAAATCTACTTTTAAACCATTTTGGTTTGAAGGGTAATTCTGAGACACCGGCTGGTCCATCAAATTCGAGTATTAGTAGCGCCGTTTTCGACACATTTTGATGTGGCTAAAAACATCTCTATCGATCCACCGGAAGGAAGTTGAAGCGCATTTTCAAGCTTTTGAATGAGTTGCTGTTGCTTTAAGATGGCCAAACGAGGTTTGGGCACTAATGTTACAATGTAAACTATCGGGTAAGGCACAAGAGGTGTGTGCATCTCTCTCGTTAGAGGAAAGTGTGCAGTACGATGCAGTGAAAACTGCAATTCTACGGGCATATAAATTGGTACCTGAGCATTATCGACAGCGATTTTGTACTACGAAGAAGGTCACGTCTCAAACTTATGTCGAGTTTGTTCGCGAAAAGGGCATTTTATTTGATCGGTGGATCAAAGCGTGCAAGGTAACTGACCAGTGTTGTCAAAAGACCCGGTACTTCGGTACCATTTCGGTACTAAAAAAATTAAATGGTTACGGTACCAGCTTTTCTTAAGTACCGGTGGTAGCCTACCAAAGTATCGGGTTAATCCGGTTCTTGATGTGCTGTCCGAACGGTGCACAGTTGCGTCCTCGTCATAAACACACTGAGACATGGTGACCGGCGGCGCTGCTAATGCGGTGGCTCTGAATCCACTTGTTGACATGAAAGTAGGAAAGAGTCGTTCACATAGCGCATTTTTTGCGCATGCAAATTCGTTTTCCAGGCACGCCTCTGTTCATGGTTGCATAGGTTGGCAGACGCAACGGGAAAGCACGCGCTTGTGGAAAGGAGAAAGCGGTGCAAACTGCGCTCTCCATGATGACGAGGAAGTATCATCAAAAAATGTATTGATTTCTAGCCCTTGCATTAGCTTTACTACTAGATATATTCATTGAGATGAGAAATAAAAAGCCGCCCTGTACAGCTATGATCAGCTGTTCGGCCGAGCTTTCCATGTTACGGAAACATGACCTGTTGAGATGCTTCTATTATAAGCCGCGCGCCTACATTTGAAATAACGAATTTGCACGCACATAAAACGCGATATGTGAACGGCCACTAAAGTGGTATCGTGTGCGGTTGTATCTATTTTAAAAGGCCTTTTAAAATTAAATATGAACGCAGTTTTGGATTAAATAAAAGGACAGTCAAGTCAAATAAAACACATTTTATCTCCTGTTTAGTTGTTAACACTACAATAAGATACCATTCATTAACATTACTTAATGCCTTATCTAACATCAACACATTGAGTGAACAATATATTTTTACAACATTAATGAATGTAATGTAGTCTTCCTACCATTGTCCAGGAAGCAGACATGCACTGTCAGTTCAAAGCTAGATTACAGACACATCTCTTTGACCTTGCATTCACATAATACATTATAGACTTCTATAACTCAATATTAGGCTGCATAGATTAGGTCAGCCGGAACTGGGGACACCTTCATAAATCCTGATGTACTCGTTACATCATAAGAAGAATGGCATCTATGCTAATTTTAGTGTCTTTGTTTATCCCGAGGTTTTCCCGCAGCCTGCTGGATCCAGGCCGTATCCAGATCTGACGAAGGACCTTCGCCTGGACCCGATGACAACGCAGTGCTGAAGTGCCAACTAGTCTCTCCCTATGGAGGATCCATTTACCACTCTACATATAAAGCGTTGTAGGGAAATTCAGCTTGCGTACCTACCGTGAAGTGATAAAATAAAATTCTGTATCAAAATTTAAGGGCCCTTTCACACCTACCTTGTTTGGTCCGGATTCTCAGACTTTTCAGTTTGATCCGAACCAAAATTACAGGTGTGAAACCTCCCCCGGACCACGGTCGAGACCAAACAGACGAAATTTGGTCCGATGAAAAGAGGTAGTCTCGGTCCGGATCAGACTGAACAAAGGTTTGGTTCGTTATAGTGTGAAAGCATTTTCTGTAAGGTTCGGACTTTCAGACCATTTACAGGAAGTTCCGGTGGTTCCCGCGTAGACGAAGAAGACAAAGATAGCAGGAAAAGTGAGCCGTGGTAGCACATGGGGAGAGGAGGAGACAAGGTTTTAATTTGAAATATGGTCTGACGACATAAGTCAACTGGAAAAACGCTTGCAGTCTTCTCCTCTCCTGCCGGCGACGATCAAATGTTCGCACAACGAGGACGTTCATTTGGCGAATTTGAACTAGCCTCGCGTATAGTTGGTGCTGCAGGTAGTAATACCATAATAATAACAAGTTTCAACGATATGCGTTGTTGTCAAAGTTACCCACCGATTTGACAACACGCTGACGTCAGACGCACGTCCGTTTACAAACCAATCAATGTCAAGATGCAGCCCACATAGATGATGACGACAGCACGCAAGCATGTCATGTAAAGTTCTTTAGTGCGCTCGCATAATTGCAGTGTGAAACCAAACCAAAACTTACCGAATGTATAAAATGTATCAAAACATGAACTTTGGTTCGGAACTTGGTGCGGATTTTCAGGTGTGAAAACGCCCTAAGACAAGTACTGTAGTTTGTTTAGGCATGGTTTGCAGGGATTTACAAACCTGCGCATATATATTCAAAGAATTAATTCTTGATGTGCACGTGAGCGCCATCAGCGTTTATCACAGGTTCGTGTTTAAAGTCTGTTTAGAGAAAAACGGTGTCGTCTTAGCGGCCCCTAATTTAATAACAAATGATCACTTCGACGGAATTGAATTAATCAAAACTCACTTTAGCTGGAAAATAACATTATTCAAGAACCGCTGTAAAGCCAAAACAATCTGTTACCTTAAATTATACGTTTATCACTGTAAAGCAGCTTTGAAACAATCTACATTGTTAAAAGCGCTATATAAATGAAGATGACTTGACTTGACTTGACTTATTCATTTGGCCAGAGGAGAACTGGTCCCCCGACTGAGCCTGGTTTCTCGAATGGAGTTTGGGTTCCATGCCACTGACGCCTCTGGTTTGCTTGGTTGGGGATGGGGACACTTAATATTCAGCACTATTATTGATTACTGACACTGGGCGATGACATCACCGTTTCCCACGGAGCAGCTTTATAGCTGAATTGAACTAATTTCAAATCAGATGATCTTTCCAGTTATTGAATGGAACTGAATCAACTCTTAACAGAGCTCAGCTAAACAATGACGCTACTTTCTTTTTAGAGCTTCTTTACAGCAGAATTTAAATCAGTTTCTGTCATTGAATCATTATTTTCCTGTTTAACCCTGTAAAGCTGTTGTGAAACAATCTGTATTGTATAAAGCACAATATAAATAAAGATGACTTGACATGACTTTTACATTGATACAAACAATTTCTTTTTCAAATTTTCAAATGTAAGCAGCACAACTGTTAGATACTGTCAACATAGATAGATAATAACAAGAAATGGTTCTTGAGCAGCAAGTTGGCAACAAAAGATTCTTTTTGTTTTTTATTCCACATAAAAAAAATAACAACAGCTTACAGGTTTGCAACGACATAAGGGTGATGTACATTAAAGGAGTAGTTCACTTTAAAATTAAAATTACCCCATGATTTACTCACCCTCAAGCCATCTTAGGTGTATATGACTTTCTTCTTTTTTTTTTTACACTTAATTCAAATCCGTATGTTCGTTTGGCCGTAAGCTAGTTATTTTACCTTATAAAGTTTTAAATATTCATATTTTTATTATAACTCATCGGTTTGCTTCAGAAGGACATTATTAACTCCCCGAAGCCGTGTGGAGTTCGTTTATGATGGATGGGCTTTTTTGAGCTTTAATCAGTTGGTTGCAAACCACTGTCATTATAAAGCTTCAAAGAGCCAGGACATTTATCAATATAACTCGGATTGTACTCATCTGAAAGAAGAGAGTCATATACACCTAGGATGCCTTGAGGGCGAGTAAATCATGGGCTAATTTTCAACAATTTTCAAGTGAACTACTCTTTTAAGACACAATTTGAGTCACAACCATGACACAATCATGGGCTAATTTTTATGTAAACTATCCCTTTAAGCATGAAAAAACATCTCCCATATTTCCAACTGTCCTCTTGTCTAGTGTGTAATGCTGGGGACACACTTGACTTAACGACTAGCTGAAACATTCTAAGACTGAACTGAACACACTTACAGGCTGTTTCCAAAGACTGATGCAGATTTTAAACACCGACTGTGAACACAACTGTCTCTGACTCTGTTTGGGCATTATCAGTCGTAAAGTATCAAATTACATTCATAATCTGCCTTACAGTCGTTAAATGTGTCCCCGGCTTAACCATGATCATTTTCTGTCTATTTTATTTTTCATGACCTCATCCACCTCAATAATTGAGCACATTAGCACGTCCTTCACCTACAGTTAAATCAGCCAGCCAAGCATCACATGAAGTACAAAAGAATTCTGCTACACCCTGACACTGGTATTTTAACATAGGGCCAATCCCACAGAGGTCATGTGGCCAGGCAGCATTCCTGTTCAACACAAGAACTATTTCAGCTTTTGTCTTTCTGCTGTGTGTGGCAATGTTGACGAAAGAGGAATTATTGATATCGGACTCATCAATATACTCCAATCAACACATCTACAAAATTGTACAATGCATAGAACAGTCTATACCTTGTTTTCTGAGATCAATAGAGAGCACAGATAATGCATTCTTACAAAGAGACAATCCCCCACAATCCCACAATCTCATTTCTCAAAGACAATTTGACAATCAGAAGCAAATCAGATCCCTTTTGGTGATTCTGCTTCCATCATTTAATACTGGAAGTCTAAGTCATGTGTAAGTCATGTTTTCCATATCAGCTTTGGATTCTGCTAATATTCTTTTGATATAGTTCAAGTCAAAGGCGTTATCTTTTACACAAATACAGTGTTAAATATCGAACTGCCATCAGCCTACGATAGAGATTTAATATCCAAGAACAGTTTCCTGTTGCCCTCTAGAGGTGATCAGCTACACTCACAAGAGCCAAGTAGTGATTTTAGGACCTTAATTCCTTTAATAGTTCCAGCAAAAACAAAAAAAATCATCCATCATTTACTCACGATCATGTTTTTTTTTCTTCTGTGGAACATATCTGCAGGTTACAGTCTGATCACATGAAAAACAGCAAAGCTACTCGCACAACTCAAATTATAAATAAATATATATATATATATATATATATATATATATATTATTATTTTATTTTATTTTTTACCATTCATCAAATGATGTTACCCATGTCATGATATTTCTTGTACTGGGAGAGTTTATCTACTATGTATAAACAATGTTTCTGCAGGTATTGAGAAGGTACATTTTAGAATTTTTAAATATATTTTATATTAATTTTTTTAAGACCAAGTAAAGTAAATGAAAACAATAAATTGAAGGAACACAATATGTCAATATGTTCTCTGAATGCAAATGTCTAGAAAGAAACACAATTAACACTTCAGAGTTCGAAAATACAGCTTCAAACAGATATCCATTACTTTTTCATTCAATTTGCACACACACAAAAAAACATTGAATCTCACTGCTCCCAAACACTAGAATATGGAAATATCTTTTACTGTACCTTCTAATCACACTGCAAAAAAGTAGTTCGTCCAGTATTTATTTCTTGTTTTCCAGTGAAAACATCCAAATATTTTTAAATCAAGATACATTTTCCATACAATATGAAGTCTTGTTTTCTGTGAAATTGGTGAAAATGAAGTGAGTTTATGATTAAAACAAGAACAAATATCTGCCAATGGACTCAGAATACACATTAATAACTCATTGACATATATTTGTTATTGTTTTAAGAACAATTCGGATTTTTTTATTTTACATTTGCATTTCAAGTGAATGTGTCTTGATTTAAAGATGTTTAGATATCTGTGTTGGAAACAGAACAAAAATACAGAGGAAGATATTTTTTTTAATGCATGCAGCGTTTAATGCCATGATTTTATGAATTTAAGACTTTCTGCTCTGATTTAAGGGTGAATTAAGACTTTTTGAAGCCAGCAGAAACCCTGAATAATATCATTATAGTGAAACGTTAAGATCTGAATAAAGTTTTCTATCCAAACATTACTCACCATTTAAAATATTAATTAAAAGTTTAAATAAACATCATTAAATAATTTAAAAAGTAACAAAATCATTGCTGTACAGAGTGCACACTTTTAGGAAATAAGTATGACAGCATGAGATGTATGTTTATAGGTTGTAAAATCCTACTTGAAGCGCTGCGTGGTCTGTTGTCTGTAAGCTCAGAAATGGCTCCTGTGGTGATGGTCTTCTTCATGCGGGACACTGCAGCCACTGAACCCAGAACAGGTTTAGCCAGAGCATCATCACTGCTCGCCCTTTTTATCTACACAAAAGAAAATAAGTTTACTGGCAGTGAAAACAACTGAGAATCAAATTTCTGTTAAAGGGGACATATCATGAAAATCTGTCTTTTTCCATGTTTAAGTGCAATTATTGGGTCCCCGGTGCATCTACCAAACCAGAAAACGTGAAAACCCAGTAACTTTGTTTAGGTGAGCCTTTCTCTGCAAGCATGTAAAAAAAAAAAGCTGATCAGATTTCGCTCCCCTTCTGACATAGGAAGGGGATCTTATTATAATATTACCGTCCCTTAATCACATTTCCACCTACGGCGCCGCCATTTGGTTATCACAAGCGACAACAGTGTAACCAGTTCTAATGCAATGGCAAAAGTTCGAGCAAACGAGCAAACTGTTCTGTTGTTGGCTGCACAGACGAGCAGCACTGAGCACTATTTGCCCAAAAAAATTTACAGCTGTCTTATAAAGACTTCAGGGAACTGTGTCAACGTAAAAATTAAACATGACGGTACATGCAAGTGGATGAGATGAATCAATGTAACTCCACAACAACTACATAAATGTATCCACTAACCATTCAGAATGGCCCAAGTGCAGTCTAAAAGTTGCAACCTCTTCCTGAGTCTCTCTGTAAGGCTGGACTCCACTACTGGTTATTTCTGAGATTTTAGATGAGTTCGATTATTTGCGTGTTTTGTTATTGCCAGAGTATCCGAAGCTTGTGTATAAAGGATCGGCTCTTCTGAACGGGGGCGGGGAGCAGCAGCTCATTTGCTCACACCCAAAAAGGGGAAAATTTGACAAGCTATAATACAGTAAATGGTCTGGGGGGTATTTTGAGCTGAAATTTCACAGACACATTCTGGGGACACCATATATTTATATTACATCTTGTGAAAAAGGGCATAATATGTCACCTTTCAAATATGTTTTTTATTTAGCATTACAAAGCAATACTTTGTGAAATGAAAATGAGAGTTCTGTGACTTTCAGTCCCTGTCTGTTATGTCGGAGGCCATTTAAGTCAAGTCATCTTCACTTATATAGCGCTTTTATAAATGTAGATTGTTTCAAAGCAGCTTTACATTGATAAACGGATAATTTAAGGTAACAGAGATTGTTTTGTCTTTATAGCGGTTCTTGAATAGATATATTTTCCAGCAAAAGTTAGTTTTGATTGATTCACTTCTGTCGCAATGATCATTAGTTATTAATCAGAGACCGCTAAGACGACATCGTTCTCTCTACACAAACTTTAAACGCGAACCTGTGAGAAACGCTGATGGCGCTCACGTGCGCATTAAGAATTAATTCTATAGTTATGAGCATTTGAATATGTGCACAGGTTTGTAATTCCCTACTACTTAATTGTACTTAAAATTAAAAAACTTAATTCTACTTAAACTGTAATACCCTACAAAACTACTTGTCTGGCCTTAAACATTTTTAGACAGAATGTTATCACTTCGGGGTAGATACACGAAACAGAAATTATCCCGACAACACTTTATCTGTAGAGTGGTAAAGGGATCCTTCACAGGGGAGAGACTAGTTGGCACTTCAGCACTGCAAGCATTTCTGCTTGTGTACTTATAATATTTGATAAAGTATCTTTTAGCTGATTTATGCATTTAAATTAACTCTCTATGAAAATGAACTTGTATATTAGAGCTGCTCAATTCTGGATAAATTAAGGATCACAATAGTTTTGTCTAAAATCACGATTCTCACACAATTCTGAAAAGGCAACTTAACAAAATAACATGTCATTTACTAGATGTTCTGACAAAATGTTAATTGCTGCAGTCTAATTAAAAACTATAAATTAACTATAGTTTAAATAAATTATTAAACGACTAACTCATAAAAACTCCACTGGACTCATTACTGGATGAATCAAAGTTTTTAAACTACGGTAATCTCTTAAATGAATAATTTAATGACAAATATATATTTTTAACTTTCACTTGTTGCAATAGCAACGCAATGACAACATATTCCCAGCTTTCTTAAACAAACCTCTTTGATGTATGAATAACATAAATTACATTATTTTGGATTTTAAAAAAAGTGAGTTTAGCCAAAGGGTGACCAGCTTGCAGTGCTGCTAAATATTTATATCAAATATTGGATGAGGAATATAATTATAGGAATGTAATTTTAATGGTTATTAATATAATATTAATAATAAATATTGAAAATATATTTAGCTATACAGTCCTATCCTAATAGTAGTGACAACCAAATGAATATATATATATATATATATATATATATATATATATATATATATATATATATATATATATATATATATTAGGGCTGTCAAAAGATTAATCGTGAGTAATCGCATCCAAAATAAAAGTTTGTGTTTACATATATGTGTGTGTACTGTGTATAATTATTTATATATATAAAAACACACACAATCATGTATATTAAGAAAAATTGGTTATATTTATATATAAAATATTTATATATAATATAAATTATATAAATGTATATACAGTATATAAATGCAAATATTTCTTAAATATATATATGAATGTGTGTGTATTTATTTATACATAATAATTATACACAGTACACACACATATATTATGTAAACACAAACTTTTATTTTGGATGCGATTAATCACGATTCATCTTTTGACAGCCCTAATATATATATATATATATATATATATATATATATATATATACTACAGTATACCATACAGAAGAGCAAACAATACACAGGTAAAGATCTTGTGTCAAATGTAATTTTTAATTGGTCCTGTGTACTGTACACGTTAGAAACATCTTTGGGTTTGGCATCACATCTCACAGCTTACTTAGTGTTTTACATTTGTTGTTTTTTAACTCAAGAATCTGTGCTGTGTCAGGGTCCCATCATTCCCACTTCTCATCCATGCCATTATCATATTAGATCATACAGATCACCTTGCTGAGTCGCAGATCAGAGGCGATGGTGCTGGATGATCTGGAGGTCTTCATCCCGATGTTGCTGGAGTACGAGCCTTGAGAGATACTTGTAGACAGTTTTGGACGCTCCAGAGCACCCATTCTGGGCAGTGCCGTCTTGACAGTGCCCCCTTTCAACATGGTCTTCTCAGTTTGTAACTCGCACTACTTGTTCTGTGGACAAAGCAACAAAAGAAAGCAGAGGGGCAGAATTTCTCATTAATTACCTAGACTCTGGAGGCCCGCCATAGTTTCATAATGAACCGAAAATATTTTAACATTTCTAATAATAATAAAAAAAGCTCTCTTAGGTTGCATTTTGTACAATTGCTTTGGCATTGCAACTGTCAAACGAACAAAAATGTAAACGCATGAAATGGCTTAGTGCCCTAATCAAATCACAAAGGGCTGCGATTTAATAAGTAAACTGTTGCACTGCAATCATAGAAAAGTGCACACTTTGCTCACGTGATCAGCTTGTGATCCAGTGTTTTCTGTGTCTCGGAGCAGCATAGTTCTCACTGAATGCAGAAAACTCCATATTTGCATGTGCTGGGAGTCTAATGGCCATTTTGGAACACAACATGCACCAGTTATGCATTAATTTCACATTCACAACATTTCCAACATTATGTGGACAGATGATTACAGCATTTTAAGTGAAGTATAATAATAATAATAATTATTATTATTATTATTCTAATTGTTTGGCTTTCTATAAAACACCAGTGTAAACGTAATGTAGACTGTGACACTATATCACACCTAAAAAGTCCACTTTAAAGTCCAGGTACAAGCCAATTTAAAGACTTCATTTGGACACTGAGGTTGGAGCTCTTAATTTTTAACTCTGAAAGTGTACCAGATTGATGTATTTAACAAAATTGTCTTCTGTGGGTTCACAAGAAGAATTCACTGAAAAAAATTTCAGTGGGAAACACTGGAGTTAGATGGTTGAGTTCAGATTATGTTACAGGAAATAGTTTAATCCCAATTGGATTGCTGGACAGAAACACTTAACAAGTGCTACACTTTAGAGTTTCATCATAACTAGTCCTACTGTACATAATCTGCACCTACAGAATTCAGCAAAATCAGAATATCTGTTGTTAAAACACACAAATTCTACACTTTCTTGCATGTTGGTTTAATGAGTGCTTTGGCTAACTTGATGATAAAGTATTCACCTGCAAATGTAGTATTCTAAGCTAGAAGTCTTCTACCTGACCCAAGCCAGATTAACCCTGACAAACTTTAGATAGTGATATAGATTATTCATGTAGGTTCTAACTTTTTAGGTTTGAGTCAATTAAAATTTGTTGGAAGTTATTAAAAAACAATATATATAATATATATATATATATATATATATATATATATATATATATATATATATATATATATATATTTTAACGTTAAATTAACCATGTCTGTGAGACTTAGCAACTGAGAAAACAGAGCAGTACCGGTCGGGTCAGATCATGGGGGTCATAAAATGTTTAGGCTTCAGGCAGTGTAGTGCTAATTAAATCGTTTTCAAAGCACGAAAAATAAAAGGCAGCAACAAAATCTGGTAAAGGAATAACTTTCCAGGCAGGAACATGCAGGATCATTCAATATATATAATTGTGATGCAAGTGAAAGCAGGGCAATGTATATAGAGAAACAGAAGAGAGAAACAGAGAGAGAGAACCCAGAGAAAAATCACAAGAAGCATCCTGTGACTAAGTATGTCATTTTTTAAGTGATTTAGTAATCAAAAGCCCCTATCAGAGACTCAATACCCTCAATGCAGAGTGTAGGTTTCACCCTAAAAGATCTTTAAAACAGTTGATGCACATAGACTGGGTGACTCAAAGTGATATATTGGTGACATATTAGTGAACAAAGCAGAGGTAATGTGAGAGGAATAGACAGGTGGCCATTGACTGAAAGAGGCATAAGTGCTCTTCAAACCAGAGAAGGGAAGAGGGTGAGGGAGCTAATTTGTTCTGCAGAGAGCTGAGCATATACCCTTGTGGGTTGCTCTCAATGACTTGAATAATGGTGGGACGCAGATGTACATAGGCTCAACCATTAACAACATCCCAAGAGATGTGGAATGATAATATATGAACATCAAAAATCAGTGAGAAAGACTTGGTCAGTTCACACACACAAAAAAACATCTCCCTAGTTCCTCCTCTTTACTTTCCACTCTCTGTTCTTTTTTTCCATTTACAAACAGCAATAACTGGTCTAATATTCAAGTATAATGTCTAAAACAATTTTTTTTTTTTTTTTGCAATGTAGGGTGTAGAGCTGCAAAATTAATAATTAAAAGATCACATCTTATTCCTACATGACACCGAATCTGCAATGTATATTAAACCTTGGACAGCTGAATATTCAAATCTGTGTTGGTGTTGCTTCCACTGACCGAGAGAGAGCAGTTGTCATGAACGGGCAGGGTGCAATTTGCTGGGGGGATAGAGAGGATATCATTCTTCTGGTCATACTATCCTTGCCTCTGCTGAATTATTTTTAGAAAATTTGGCCGATACATTAAAGCCGATAAATAATGGATTATTTCCTTCAGCTGAGACACTTCAGTTCGCCGTGATGGTTTTGAATTGCTTGAAATATGATTGCAATCACTTTGAAAAAGATATAGGCTACATAAAATTACAATGAGAACATTATAATTGTGTGCTTGGGACATGGCTTTTAATGGTGAGACTTTAGTTTTTGTAATCAGGCTCTCAAAAATTAAATAAAAATTAAAACCAAAAACTTCATATCGGTGCATCCCTACTAGCATTACAGATAACGTTTAAAGAATCAATTAATATACATATTATCTTTAAATCTATTCATGTGTGACTGATCTAAAATCTCCTGATTTGCAGCATATCAATGATGTCCTCTGTCATAAGATGATGGCCTCTCGAACCCTTCCAGTGGCTTCACTGCCTGTTGGCAGTTTAGATGAACAATCCAGTCATTTACATAGATCAGTGGTTTAATCACAACGGTTGACTTTTTTGGTGGTTTTAAAGGTATTTGCAACAAATGGATTCGGGACCCTTAAGCTGTTGAGATGCGATGCGACAAAATTTGCACATGGTGTAGACACTGTGCATTAGACCACTTGAGATAGATTGACCCCAAAAACAGTGGAAAAGCAATTCAACCACTTTAATTCAAATGCCTGTAAATCTACACACTTGCATGCTGACTACTGTTGGTGAGAAGACAGTAAATCTATGTTGGGTGGGTGTAATTAGAGGAAGCCTGTGAATGCTTATCTGATTACAGCACAGTATGAAGACTGTTTAAAAGAACGATCATATGACGCAAGTATACCCAACAACAGGCCCATCTGAAGATCACACAGCAAACAGAACACACAAGTATACCATGATCTGGAACTTTAGTTGATTGACAAATGTAAAGTCATTATTGTAAATGCATATATTTATATAAATGCTGAAATTTGAGTGTAAGTGTTAAACCAATGATAATCCACATCTCAACAGGTTGCAGGTCCACAGCAACAAAACGCCACCTAACAGCACGTCATTGCAGCCATTTATTCAGGTCAAAATGTTGTTGCATTAGTTACGTCTTGCATACTGTATTTGCATCTATTTGTATTGCGTCCTTTACATTTATCCTTGCTATTATTAGCCTACATCAGCGGTTTCACCAGAAGTAAGGTTAGCACACTTTGCTCTAGCTTGCAAACAGAACGTTGGTGATCTGAAGATAACCTTCAGTTTGACTATGAAAAACATGTCGGTCTCATGATGTTGTCCCATATATAGTGACCCAAATTGAAATCCACCGTCCAACAAGCAAGGAGGCAAAATCTAAACCTCAAAGAGCAGGCTTTAAAAACGAATCTAGCCAGAATGTCATATTTGTAATTATAACTTTTACACCCTCCACCACTATATAAATTTCATCTATTTAAATATTGATAAAAGTACTATTCTACAGACTAGTCTCTATGAAAAATAAATGTCCTCTCCACATATTGCAAATTTAAATAAAGGCTTTTGGCATAAAAAAAGAAGTTTTAATCCAATTCAATATCCTTCTCTTGACAGCATGTTGGGCAATAGGGCTGGGTTGATAATATTGATTAATAAAAAATATTGATTTTTTTTCAGTTATTTGTATTATCCAATATTGATTCTTAAATTGTTTTATTTGTATGGTATAGTACAAAATTTTGTCAAAACACAATTAAGAAACTTTTATACATTTAAAGACTAAATGTAACTTAACTTTGTTTTAGCCACCATACACATCAGCATAAATGCTCCTGATAAATTATTTGTTATTAAAGCAATAACATTCACAAACTAGCAGTGACCATAAAAATAAAGAAAAAAGTATTTAGCTTTTTTGTATTGTGGCTCGAGTCCATGTGTCATTAACAACACGTCATTTTCAAATGAAAATGAGAACTCCTGAGTCATTATGAGCTTCCTCTCTCTCTCTCTCTCTCTTCCTTTTTAGCTCTCAGGAAGTTGGCTACACTGCATCATCCTCACATTGCAAGTAGGAGGAATTCATCTGTGATTATAAAAACATTGTTTGACTCGCCCTACATTAAGCATTTAGCATGCTGTTCAGGAAGAAATGTTGTACCGTTCTTCTCCCTGATTTTCAAGAGACTTGGTGGTCAATAATTCCTGGAGTTATTGTTTTAAAAAGATCCTTCCCTTTCAACAAAATAATAGAATGCTATTTTTCCGCAAAAGAAAAATGCACAAGAAAAAAACATTAACATTTATTTTGTCATTGCATTTAAAATTAGTTTGAGGCAGACAAATCCTTCTGGTTTGAGGTTCAGTTTGTCCTCTGTAGTGTGTCTTGCATGTTATCGTTGAGGTCATGTTTAGGCAGAGTCAGTTTGAGAGGATGTAGAAGCTAAATATCAGGCTGCTTCATCACATCCTCTCAACATTTGTCTGGCATCTGCTAGTCTTAAAATAAATCAAGAGCATTTCAACAAAAGGGGACATGAAAACGTGGCACAACAGTCCAGCTTAGTTCCTTAAATGCAACAAGAGAAGACATGAAACTAAGAACTGGGAACTTAAAATGAAAGCTTGTGCGAGTAATTGGCCTCCGCTCTCTCAAACATAAGCAAATACAACCACCCACCAAATATGTAAGTCATCCCATTAAAGCACCAGTACCAGTAGTAGCTTCTATATGCTGTTAGGAAAAAACTGACATTCACAGGGAGAAGGTGAAAGAGACACTAAAAAAAGAAGAGAGAGGTACAGTAGAAAGAGATATCAGGACAGAGATTAAAGATTCTCAAAGAGAAAGAAATCTCCCTACAGCCATTGGTAATGACTTCAAATAGTTACAGTAAAAATGGCACAGCATTTACTTGCAGACTGAAGTCTATTAATACTGTGATCACAAGGGTATCAAACCATTCCCAGAGTCCCAGCTAAATCACAGTAAGCAGCTTTCAGCATCTATGACTCTATTGTTGTTCCCCATGTGTATGTGACTACTGTCAGGACCCACAATCACAATGTTATGCTGTAACCTCCTTCTGAAAATGAACATTTACAGGAGTAAAAAGATGGCTGTAAATCACAACAGGACCATTTCAATTTACACTATATTATGATCTGATGTTTTTTAACTAGGCTATAACATGGCATATATATATATTCAAGCGATTACAATTTTAAATAATTGCATGATGTGGCGATTAATCACACATCAAATTTGGCTGAGAAATTGCCTCCAAAAGATCATTTAAAGGGTTAGCTCTCCCAAAATTTTTAATTATGTCTGTCAGTAATTACTCACCCTCATGTTGTTCCAATCCCGTAAGACTTTTGTTCATCTTCAGAACACAAATTAAGATATTTTTGATTAAATCTGAGAGCTGTCTCACTCCTCCATAGGCTTATATTGCAAATGAAACTTGCCAGCCCAGAAAGTTAGTAAAAAGACAATGCTTAAAATAGTCCAAGTGACTACAGTGGCTCAACCTTAATTTTATCAAGCGACGAGAATACTTTTTGTGCACAAAAAATAAAAAAAACAATGACTTCATTCACCTATTCATTTTCTTCTGTGTGGGCCTCTGAGTGAGTTCACGTAGTGTAACAGCGCAGCGCTTCTGTGTTGTACGTCAGAACGTAGGCTCACTATTGGCCGACGCTGGTCATGTGTGTGATGCTGGCTCACATTTCATATTAAAGACATGGGGGCAGATTTACTGAACAGGCCAAATTAGTGTGAAAGCGCAATACCAAAACAGCGCTGATGGGAGTGGAAAGTTCTGTGCGTGATCTACGGATGAATGAACACAGACACAGCCGGATCATTTCCATAATGACCAACGCAATCTATCAGGTAGCATCTGGTTTAAGACGTGCTTTTTTTTCTGGGCGCTAAATAATGGTGCAAAAACCAGTACATTGACGAGCGCAAACCTTAGTAAAAAAAAAAAAAAAAAAAAAAACCTCCTACAAATGCCTATGCAATAAGGTCAGCCCCAAAAATAACTGTGTCCACACCTTTTCAACGCTAATTTTTATGTCATGACACTAATTTTTAACGCCAAAAGAGGGTTTAACACAAGCTGTTGGTAAATCTGGCCGATGGACTCTACTTTTGACATTGCATACCTCCCGTGACAAAAATTACATAGGTATGGAAAAAAATATGCACCGCATACAGAGTATGTGTGAAACAGGTGTAAGAGTGGACGGACTGAAATGTGAGCACAATTGTTTTAGCAATATCCTGGCCTAAAGTTTGAACAAGCTGACAGAGCTCCTCTGTGTGAGCTTCTGAAATATGTGAGTGTCCGTAGAAGATAGACGAATGCCGTGATAAAGGGTTTCCTAACTTTGCGCAATTTATACACATCTTGTTTAGCTTTTTTTTGGTTGGCCACTCATAAGACAGCAATAAGGCTAAAAGTAAAAAGGAGATCAAGAGAAACAGGGACAGTCAGACTGCATTAAAGATCATCTTTATGATTTTTTTGTTGTTGTTTAAGGCGAGACACTACAGGTGAATAGGGTATAATTTTAAAATAATAGATATCACCATGAAACTTCCTCAGTTGATTACTTACACAAGTATGCAAAAAAAAAATGCACAGAAATTGACATCAGCCAATGAGATTCGCTTTTAGAGTTAAATGCCCCATTGTACTATCACAATTCACCTTTGGCTAAGCCCCGCCCCCCTTAGTTACTGTTGCTACCTCCAAAAACTTAATCTGGGCTCTGGTTTGGTATCAACATGGCTTATGCTGTGACGGCTCTTCCTGCTGAAATTTTATCAAACTTTTATAAAGCAGCAAATAAAGTGTCCGATAGAAGTAGGCAAAAGGGGCTGCAGTATGCGTTCGAAGGCTATATTCAAGACATAAAGGTGAAACGCAAGCAACAACAAGGCATCCAAATAGAGGCAAAAGCATAACGGTCACAGTCAAAAAATGGACCACCGCATATCCTAATCGAGACGGAGGCTGGGACTAACAATATCAGGAGAAACACTGTTCATGCAAAGCTGGGTAGGTCTCTATTCACTTCTATAATCGTTATTATTTACAAAGCAAACGGACTACACGAGTATAAAGTATAAAGAAATCACAACCTAAAACAGCATAAAACTTTTTAACTAGTATAACTTCACAGTAAGGTTAAAAGCTAAATGTATCTTAGAGCAAAAGTGTGCTTGTTGATCCTTGAGGGGTTTCGCTGACTGTGAGGACGTCCACACAGTTTAATCCAAAGACGACACTTGTCAGTATTTATCTTCGGTTTTGGGAAGGGGAAAAACGGACACCCCCCTCCAACCTCTCTGGGAAACGCGTATCTGTGCTACAAATGCCCCAGGCACAACGTTTAACCATATTTTTAATAAAACGACGACGTAATAGCCTGCCGAGACCAAAAATATGAGCCGCCTGCGTTGAAGTCAATGGAGCGCCGTGAAAAAGTGTCGGACCCTCTGTGGGAGCTCGTTCTTGGCTGCGCTGTGATTGGTCAATCTACATTCTAGGGCGTGGCTTAGCCAAAGGCGAATTGGTTGCTGATAAAAAAAAGAAATGACCATATTTGGATCCGACAACATTGTACATGAGAGAGAGAGCTATCCAACAGTATATGATGACAGGGTGCAGACAACGATCGCGGAGCAGCATGTTGATTTAGAATGCCAACTTTTGTTGAATTTAGGAGAAATCTATGCAAATAGACAAAGTGCAGTAAAATAGAGACCTAAATGTGTATTTTGGACTTTTTTTCACCACAAGTCTGAAAGAAGACATGTTATTGAAGACAAATAGCCCAAATCTCAAAATTGACCAGTGAAAAAATATAGGCCTATATGTTTTTGCCTGCCGTGTCTCCCCTTAATTTTCAAAGTAAAATGGTAGCAGCATGCGGTCTTCAGTAAAATGGAGCCTATGAGTGGCCACGTCTCAGAATCTATCTTTTGAGGCTTTCCTAATGAGCGAGACATTTAATTAAAGAGGCCTTTATGAGCCGCTAAATCCTGTTTTACACCCAAGACAGAGATTTCAAACGTGATTAAGGCCAGATCCTGCATACATGCAGCCCAGCATCACGCGAGGAAAATGAACCTTTTAAATGGTGTCAGACAGGCCACAGCATGATACTGTGGCAATGTTTTATAAACAGACTCCATGAGGTGGACAGAAAGCAAGGAACTTTGGAGGGAGTGGGAAAAATAATTATCTGATCAGCCAAGCTCAGTCAAGCCACTCTCAGGTGTAAATTAATAAATTAATAAACACATTAGGCTGGGTTCACTGTAGGCAAGCATTCTGTGGGAAATATTCTCACAAGCAAGACTGCAAATAAATTCTTTTGGGATCATATCAACTGCAAAATACAATAGGGCTGTCACTTTTTATTCGATATTCGAATATGCATTCGAACATGACGTGAAATATCCGTAATCGAACTACAAATAAACTATCCGGTTTTTAAAGTGCCATATGAAGCGCATTTTTTACAGTCTATGATTAGACCGTTTGTTTTTTATTTTCAAAAAGCGTGTTATTTTGAAAGCGTGTTACAGGCTGTATGTTATAGTCAGATATGACGGCGCGCTGCAACACACATCACCGCAGATGATCTATTCATCAAGCGTCAAGCCAACGTGCAAACTATCGCAAATCAAAGTGAAAGTAAGTCGCAGATGCTTTATCACACAATAATAATAATCTTCATTAAAAGTAAAGAAACTAAATTATCTTACCAGGGCTGCCGCTCTCTCTTATTGCAGTCTTTGATACTGCAATAAGCAGTCATATCTGTTGCTTTCGGTGACATTAAATCGGATTTGAATTGAAGATCGGATTTACATCCGTTTTGCAAAAACACGGGTAGATATTCGAATATATTCGAATTTATTCGAATACATAGCTTGGTATTTGATATCCGTTCGAAATAGATTTTTCTCAAAAGTGACAGCCCTAAAATACAATATAAACTTAAGGGAACAAGGGAAGTCAATTTACATAAATTTCTATAATTGATCTTTGTTTAAATGAATGATCAATGAATCAATTAATTATTAACCCGAATTAATCCGAAGCAGGGAGCAGTAAGTTATCATGTTACTTAACAGCCACTTGCTTAACCAACACAAAATAGGTGTCATTTTAAAGCTAACAAGCTTGGCTTTACAGTGAAGATAGGGAATATGACCATCACTAAACAAGTGCTTTTAATTTTGATGACATATTAGAAGTGCTCTATTTTCATAGCATAAAAAACTGCTTTACATGAAAATGTGATCTGTAAAATCACAGTACATAACAGATAGACTTGTGCGATATATCGTTAAAAAAGTCTCAACTAGCATATATGTTTCGGTTAGAAACCAAACTATACCAAGTATTTGTATGCAAAAGCAGACGCATGTGTTTGCTGTATACACATTAGGGCTGTCACTTTTGAAAAAAATCTAATTCGAACGGATATCAAATATCAAGCAATGTACTCGAATATCTACGAGTTTGATAAAACTAGTATCAACAATTAATCCATCGTCAATTAATCATTAGCATCCCTACTTTGCGATTAATTGCACAGCCCTAGTTCAATCACAAAACAATCGCGATTTGTACTAGGGCTGAACGATATATCGTTATCGTATCTATATCTCGATATGAACTTTCAAGATATTACTATCGAAAAAAGCAACGATATCGACGATATAGATTCCCCCTCTCCGCGCTCGCTCTGCATACAACTCTGGCAGTCACAACAAACATCAGTTTTATGAGTGCCTTTGAATGCACAGCTAAAGCCAGCGCGCACACACTACCAGGGACGTGGGAACTATATTGTGAGAGGGGGGGGGGTTCCATGGTGACGCGTCATTGCTTGTCACGTGACACACCGCAGCAGCAACAGCGCTGAATGAATGATGATCTGCTTTTATGAAATTTTTCCTTTTTTATTCAGAATATTCACAAATGTGTTAGCTATGGCATGAAATATCTGGTATTCCGATATGTCAAATACATGCAAGTGGAAGTATATTGTTGTTTAAACACCTTTATAACGATCGCGTTAGTTGAGCTGTATGCGCGCTGCCTGACCCCGAGAGGGGTTTTATTTTTCTGAGAAATGCTTGGTTTTCACCGAACCCCGTAGTCATATCGTATTGTATCGATATCGAGATATCTGGCATGAAAATCAAGATATGAAATTTTGTCCATATCGTTCAGCCCTAATTTGAGCACATGTAATTTCTAAACCGTATAAGGCTGCAATTTTATTTATTAAAGCTGCAGTCCACAGTTTTTCCTCTTTGTCGCCATCTCTGTTCGAAATCTGCAATTGCAGGTTATTCGCAGAATTATCAACTTTACGTGAGTTGTGCCTCGGCACGGCACAGCGCGGATGAATCCAATGTTTTGAGGAGAATGTGTGGCAGTCCGTCACAGCGTATGGATACTGTCATTCAGAATCACAGATTATACTTTTTTGGAAGTATGACCAACATAAGAATTTTCACAAAAAATTGTCATGTGAACAAGTAACATCCACTTTTGTTCTGGTTCTGACCAATTAAGGGGAAAAAGCATTGCAGTAAAGCGTGCTGATTAAATATAACGATCGCTTATCATATCACGTCAAATCACGCAAAAAATACTTTGTTCTCAAATTGTTAATGTTAACAACATCAGCATTGCGTGACTACATTTAATGCCCTTCCGGTATTTATCCTGGTTTTCGCATGGGTTGCGGTCTCTTTTTTTTGTAGCCACTCCGAATCGGGTGAAACTCCAGTTGTCACTGGTGATTGTCGTTTGAACCTTTCTGTATCCGCCATCAAATTGATAAGTTTAATTATATCAAGTGCTGTGAGAAAAGGCTATAAATCTCCACCTCCAACATCCTCGCACAGAATATAGCCTGCTAACCGTGACACCTTCTTTATGTGTACAGATGTGACATAATGATGCAAAGACATGCTCGAATTTCCTGCGGAAATCCACCAGTACCACTGGAATTAAAAACATTATTACAAGCTTACCGTTTTGAATCGAGCTTGATTCGTTTTGAAGGCAAGCAGATAGTTTTGAACACTGGCTGGATATGAACTTGCTCACAAATTTATTTATATAATTTTTAAACCGAAAAAGCTATGGACTGCAGCTTCAATTTATTTATATTTTCATTCAGAATACTGCAACGTTCTTGTGCACATGTTTAAGATGTTAACCAATTAGAGCTCACTTCGCACTTCACATTGCAAATTACGATGAAGCTGAGTGGGAGAACAGAATAGGCAAACTGGAGGAAAGAACATAAAATATGGATGCAGGTCAGAATAAAAATTATTTGGTGCCAAAGACAAATTCAACATCAGTAGTTTGGGAGTACACAGAGTAGGGAAAAAAATTATGGATTATGGAAAAAAAATCATAATCGCGATTGTTTTGGTCAGAACTGAAATCATGATTATGTAACAATTAGGCCTATTTCACATGACTTTGGGAACGTGTTTCATTTATCAAAAAGACACCTTTCAACAATTCTTAATAGAAAATAGAAATTTTAACATTTATTGTACTTTTTGAACTATTAAAATAAATAATATAACAGATATTCAAATCAAAGTATAAAATGATTCAAGTAAAAATTATAACCACAAATAAATAAGATCAACAATAAAATGCACTTCCACAATCTCTTGGCAACATTTTGGCAAAATATATTCAACAAATTCCAGGGAATATATTCATCTTACATTCCATTTAAGAGCAGGCGTGCTTGTTCCATGGCGGATTGCTATTATAACGGCAGATTTGCCAGGCGCACATTGGGTAAATGTGTAAGCTAGATTTATGCCTATTTTTTCACATCTTCATGGACACCACAAAGATTTCCCTCGTGTGGTAATATTTTTCCTTGTAATTATGTATGGTTTGCAAAAATATGAAATGCTGCGTCTGTGTGGATGAGAGAAGCAAAGTGTATGCGTGTTGTGCACACACTGCATTATGTCCAAGCATGCGCCCTTAAAATAGCATCTGAATAACGCGCCACTGACTTTAGACTAGGTTTTTCCTGGTTTGTGGCGGAATTGTTTTCTTAAACTGCAAAATAGCACCAGGGATCGTCTGCGCCATAAGCTCATTCCCTAATTTACCGGCGTTTGCTGTGGAGGGAAAAGTCTGCTGTGAGTCAGGTGCAAAATAGGAATGATACATTCGTCGGTGTACAAAGCAGTCCCTCCAGGATTTCGCGATGTTGCGATCGCAACTATTAACGCAACTGGACTACAATAGAGCAGATGGTGAAGAGTGTTTTCTGTGGGACATAGTAAGTCCCTTTGGGGTGGACTAAGACTTTGGGCTTTTTCACTTTGTAAACCTAGAACATGCACAAAAAAAGATATATAACACAATAAAGGAAAGGGGAAAAGCCAAAAAGCATAATATGAGCACTTAAAAATCTATCTACCTTTGCCGTTTTAACCTATAAAAACAAATGCAGAAGAACATCGCAACTTTTTAGAAAAGTGGCCGCAACATCAGGCATTTTAGGCCGCAACAATCACAAAAAAGGCCCGCAAAATCCTGGAGGGACTGAAAAGTCATTTGTGCTGGGTGCAAGATAGGGCCCTTTATGTTTAAATATGGCCCCATTTACACTGCATGGTTCCAGTGACCCAATTCCGATTTTTTCCTCTCATGTGACACAGATCGGATATGACCGGCGAACGTGTAAGCAGGAAAAAAGCACATGGTTTCCGATATTCTCAGATCGGTTTCAGGCCTCACTCATATGTGGAAATAAATCGGATATGAATCGGATACGTGCATTTGCGTGTGCCATGTAAGCAGACAAATCGGATATTCCCCAATAAATGCGAGTCGTACGTCATTAAAAAGGGGACGTCAACTCAGATAACTGTGATCGACTTATCAATGGCGCGATGGAGGACGAAGGCTCAACACAGTGGAGTTTTTCTCCGCCTTATGAGACCAATGTTTTGCTGACCTTTAAAAATAGGAACAAAATAGTGCGGAAAGCAGAAAGTAAAACACCGGATAATTAGAGATGTACGGATGAGCTCCAACGTCACCCGAATCCGCAGCCAAAAAAAAAATCATCCACCCGCCACTCACCCGGACCAATAATTTTCTCTGATTTAAGTATCCGCACCCGTTGGTCAAATTACTATTATTCTTATGTGTTGTAACGCGTGAGGATATATTGATTATCATCACCTTCAACGGCGGACTCGGTGACGGTTGATGCGCGCATCTCTGGTATAATACACTGAAGAATGAGCGCTGCTTTTAATGAACATTTCTTTAAAACAAAATTTATTTAATAAATTATTTTATAAATTATTTTATGAATTTCATTTTCTTAATGGCATAAACAGGCTTTACTCAACTTAAACTGGAATGGAACATGCTCATATTTTAGAGAACGTAGTTCATATTTTCGTTAATAATGATTTATCATATCCACCCGAAATTATTTAGAATGTTATTTTTATTACTTGATATATATATATACATAGTGTAAATGCTATTTTTGTGTTTGTTTATTTCTCAGAAAGAGGCAAAGCTGTGTGCAAGATTTCTGTCATCAAAAGGATGTCACCGTTTCAAAGTATTTTTTAGAAAATTATTTAATAAAAGTTTGAAATACTAATGCTAGAAGTTGTACTTATTTATTGAAAAATTAGCCAAAGGATTAATCAGCTAATACAAAAAATAATAATTAGACTAATCGAAAAAATGTCGATAGATTAATTGTCAACAAAAATAATCGTTAGATGCAGTCCTATTATATAGCAATCTATTTTTTGGTTTTGAATTCTGTTAGTTTTTACTTATTGTTATGACTGGAGTTTAGGTTAGTTAACCTTAATTTATGTTATGTTGTCTGTTTTTAAGACACAATTTATTACAATTTTATTTATCAAGCAGTTAATATAGTGTACAATATGTTATTTCATTGTGAAGTGTGCACTGAAAAACACTTTTGAAGTTTATTTATTGTTATGACTGGAATTTAGGTTAGTTAACCTTCATTTTTTTTTTTTTTTTATATTTAATTTTGTCTGTTTTAAAGGATTTATTACAGTTTTGTTTATCAAGCTGTTAAAGGGTTAGTTCACCCAAAAATGAAAATAATGTCATTAATGACTCACCCTCATGTCGTTCTAAGCCCGTAAGACCTCCGTTCATCTTCGGAACACAGTTTAAGATATTTTAGATTTAGTCCGAGAGCATTCTGTCCCTCCATTGAAACTGTATAGTATACTGGCCATGTCCATAAAGGTAATAAAAAGATCATCAAAGTAGTCCATGTGACATCAGTGGGTTAGTTAGAAGTTTTTGAAGCATCGAAAATACTTTTTGGTCCAAAAATAAAACAAAATAAGACTTTATTCCGCATTGTATTCTCTCCCGGGTCTGTTGTGAATCTGCGTTCAGGACTCCGCAGTGACGCTGCTGACGGAAGACGCTGATGACGTGTTATCTGGTGCGCCCGAGCTTCGTTTACAGTCTGAGGGAGACGCACGCTATATTCAAGCTATTCTACATTGTTTGCGTGGATATAATTTTTTAATGGTGCGTAAATGTGCATGTCGCGGATGAGACACTTTTACAGCGTGCGTTTCCCTCAGACTGTAAACGAAGCTCGGGCGCACCAGAAATACACGTCATCAGCGTCTTACGCCATCAGCGTAACTGTGAAGGATTGACAACAGACAAGGGAGAGAATACAATGCTGAATAAAGTCTTATTTTGTGTTATTTTTGGACCAAAAAGTATTTTCGATGCTTCAAAAACTTCTAACTAACCCACTGATGTCACATGGACTACTTTGATGATCTTTTTATTACCTTTATGGACATGGCCAGTATACTGTATATACAGTTTCAATGGAGGGACAGAAAGCTCTCGGACTAAATCTAAAATATCTTAAACTGTGTTCCGAAGATGAACGGAGGTCTTACGGGCTTAGAACGACATGAGGGTGAGTCATTAATGACATTATTTTCATTTTTGGGTGAACTAACCCTTTAATACTGTGTTATTTTATTGTGAAATGTTTTGTAATGCACTTCTTGTGCACTGAATACATTTAGAATGTAGCATGTTTGAAAAAGCAAAAACAATTAGCAGTCATCATCTCCATCTGTAACCACATCCAACCAATGACTGTAAATAGATGCAAGGAGCAGTCACATGATAAAGCAACGGAACGTAGTGTATCAGTGTTAATAATGCAGAGGAGTGTGTAAGGCCTACAGCCAATACAGACAGTCTCTCTGATATTGCCACCTGTTCTGTGATGGGAAGAGAAAACGAGACAGAACTGTGGGCTGCAGCTCACTGAATCATTCTTTTCTAAATTTGACCACTGATAGAGATGAGAAAATTCAGAATCTGGGCTAACAGAAATGTAGGAACAGTTAATGCAATAAATAATTTAGATTATGGCAACTTCAATGAAATAATCATGAAAAGTGCAGGTTACAACATCTGATACACTATATGCAACATGTTTTTGCAAGGATTGAACTAGGGCAGTCACGATTCCTCGATTAAATGTGCGTACTCGATTTAAAAAATTGATTTGCAATGTCGATTAACCGGCAAAATTCCACGTAGGAGAATCCATGAACCGCATCATTAGTCTGTTTTCAAAGGCTGCACAATGCATTAAAACCATTTATTCCATGGCTCTTTGGAATACTTGATTCTGATTGGTCTATCGCACCATCCAGCAGTATGTTATTCCCCGATAACAACCACCGAAAACAGATAACTCAGGCTCATCCGGGTTACTGAAGTCGGCAGCGCTATAAGCTTGCTAGGAAGGTTTTTTCTTCGTGGAAGTTTTTCGTTTGGTGAGCTAATAAAATATAAAAACACAGTCAAATCAATATTTTGTGTACAGTTATTTCATTATGTCATCCAGTATTGTGGACTAGCTCTCTCTTATTTCATACAAACGCAGATGCTGCCATTTTGCAACGATTGTTTTGTAACGTTACACTGTTGGATTATAAGATAAAAAACAGTTTAATCTCAAATCAATATCTCTTATCCCCATAATAATTTATGTGGCGAAATGCTGTGTAATAAGTGGTATGACTTTACCGTATCCCTTAAACAGTATCTGGAGACAAACATTAACCTAATGTTACAGAGCCATAGGAATGCATGGAGCTCTCAATGTCAGCATCAGCAGGCTTGTCATTTTTCTGTTTTTACACAATTATTTTGAGGTAAACCAAAAGCTTAACAAAATCTGAGAAATAACCAATAATGGCCCATGCCCATGTCTAGCTAACAACATTTTAGAGGATAGCCTCCTGAGATTTACTTGCCAAACGGAAAATCGTGTCCGCACTTGGCGCTTGGCGGGTGTTAATTTCGGACCCTGGTAGTATGGTTTTTAAAGGTGCATTAAGCAACTTTTCATGTTAAAAATACCCGTTTTCTAACCCATACATGCTTAAACAATTGACTGATGGGCTGAATGAGCCCTTTTCTGATCACTGAGATTGTCTCTATAATCCTGTAAAGTCAAATAAATAAGAGGGATTCGGGCCAGAATTTTAGACTGGGCGTGACGTCATGTGCATTCACGGCACGCTCACATAGCTATGTCTGGCAGGTTTGTGTATTCGCCGGCATTCTCCGTAGAAGATGGATTGTAAGAGACCTGCTTGTAGTTCATTTCAAACACCAACGCAAACTCCACGTAAGATAAAAAAAAGAAAACTTTTGTCTAGTGCGTGCACATCTCTGGCTGCAGTTTCGCTTGCCGCCAGAGGTGGCATAGTTCTGCAAAAACTCAGAATCTTGCGCTATGCACCTTTAAGTAAGAGATAATGTAATGTATGATCAGGACGATCAGCAAGGTGATCTTGCATCAGCCTGAAGGGGTTTATTCTGAGATGACAACCAGCTTGGATGTACATTATGTCGCTTATTTTTATTAATGGCTACTTGCCACACACATGTAAATAATCAGACACAAAATATTGATCTGAGTCAAAATATTTTATTAAGTCTTTAACACACAGCTTCTGTGGAGAGAGCAGTTGCTGGCGTGGCAAGTTCAAACTAGATGCACATTTAAACAAAATATGATATTTTTAACACTGTTTTTCTATAAAACTATATTAATTGATTTTTTTGATACTTTATTTAATTTATTACCACCCCAAAAAAATCTGATTACTCGATTAATCATCAAAATAATTGACCAATTACTCGATTACCAAAATAATCGTTAGTGATAGCCCTTTAACCATGCAGTAGTAGAGATTCACCGATTGCAATTTTCTTGGCCTATTCTGATCAGCAACTATTTGGATAGCCACATTCGTCTAAATAACTTTTCAACACAAGAAAATTTCAGTTTTATAAATTTTGTGGCATCTTCATTTTTAGTTAGTGTTCAGTGACACAAAATGCACTTCATACATTTCAGTGTGTTCACTGTTCAGTGACACTGCAATGCAAATAGCTTTGCTAATAAATTGGAATGGAAGTTTTTATTTGTCTGCTGAGTAAGTTATCAATATAATGTGATACACATACAGTACCAGAATATCTCAGCTGGTACACAGCAAGTTGTATTTTCAGCTCTATTATTATTATTATTTTTAAAGTACTGCATATATCACAATATGTACCGTATCGCAATATAGGCCTATTGTATCGTGACACATGTATCGCGAATCGTGAGAACCTTGCCAATACCCAGCAAATAACCAAGGGCCCGAAAAACTCTCCAAACAAAGTAATTTTACTGAACATTAGAACTACTTACATGTGCAAACGCCACAAAAAAAAGCTACATATAAACAACAAGTAATAACAATAAACAACAAGTAATAACATCCTGGTTGATAAGGGATTATCTTCCAGTGGTGCTTCAGCTGTGCACTTCTATTCTATGGCTCATGGTAAATCAAGACCTGTCAAACTGGGGTGCGTTTCCCGAAAGCATCGCCAGCCAACTATGGTCGCAAGTTCCGTTGTTATCAACATAGTTCAACGAGTCAGTGTTTCCCGAAACCATCGTTCCAACGAACATTCGCAAACACCATCGCAAAGTTGTGTAGTTGGAACTACAGCTCTTGACCTGTGGTTAGAAGCATAGTTTCTAGTTTGCATGACTGCAAATAAATACTTATCTTGAGCAAAATAAGCAAGCTGACATTCAGTACAACCTGTCTTTTATTTAGAATTCATACAAATTTAATTTACATCTTTTAGTTTGTCAAGAGATATAAAGCACCGTTTTTGAAGACTGCATATGTGCGAACGTGCTCTACATTGTAAGAATAAGCCTATGATTGAATCTGGAAATAAAGCAAAATAACAGAAAAATTAGAAATAGTTCTCAGATGCCATGTCTGTAATTTATATCAAAACATCCAGCGTTGATTCTATCTCAAACAGTTTAATTAAAAGTAGTTACTCCAATATAGGGCTATGACGGTATGGATTTTTTCTTACCGCGGTTGAAAAGCAAGAAATTCCCGCGGTATAGTGGTAAACTGCTTTAAATCTTTTAATTAAGGTTGGCAAACGCGGGTTTTTTTTTTTTACATAGCAGCAAAATAGACCTAAAATACTCCGTCAGTTTTGATCATACAGCCTTAAGAAATATGAAAAAATAAGCTGTTAAATGTCTACTTTTTTATGTGTCCACTTACAATCGAAATTAAACATTGTGCTTTTGTAAAATAAAGAAAGTAAACAGGGAGTGCTTTCTGCCTCTCCGTCTCCGTGAACTTTTTTTCTGAAGCACGTCTCTAAACTCAAACAAAACTCAGCGAATACTATTCACTCAGACATGAGATATATATCTCTATAATCATTTAAGTGTGTAGTTTTAAATTATCTAATTCAAAACTAAAACAAATATTCTCTGTTTATGTAATCTATATATAAAGAGCGAGAGATCAGCCGTTCTCATTATCGTTCTGGCATCTCATTACTCTGCTAATGTGACACGCCCATCAAGAGCGCGCCGCGCGCTATTCAGATGCAGATCTGAAGCAACACATGCAAACCAGTCAACGCCCACAACAGCTGGATGTTGGAAACACTCGCTGTGAGGAATAATAATATCGTGATAATCCTGGAAATTTTACCTCAAACGTGCTGGAGTAGCCTAACAACGGATCCAGCTGCAGATCATCAGTAAGTGCTTTGTTCTAATCGCGATATGAAATGGTGTCTGTAAACCGCAAAAGACTGTTTAAATTTGAATCATGTTTCTGTGTTTGAATGAATGCACGGCGCATGCTGTTGTTTACTACAGCTCGCGCGAGTTTCGCTTTTAGCAAACTATATTGCCTACTGAGATGAGTAAAAATCGACTGAATACGTTGAAATAAAATGTATTTGTATAAGCAACATATTAAACTGCAAATTAACATTTATGCCCTAATATATATTATAAAAGACCATATGTTACAGACGAAATATGAAAGACAACATTTCGTTTTGGATAGATTATTTATAAAGTTTTTACTGCCACATCAAAACCTAATTTACAAGGTGCAAACAAAATCTTAAAAGGTCAATATAAGCCTTCTCTATAAATTATTTTTGTGTTTTATTAGTGACAAATTTGGAGAGAGGATAGCCTACATCCAAAACTTTCTGAAAATACGAATGAGAATTAACTGCACAATTACTAGAAATGTTTACCTTGGATATTATACAATTTGCAAGCATACAGTTTGTGGAAAAATACACTTTTTTCAAGATGTTTCCAATTCTGTAGTAATATATATATATATATATATATATATATATATATATATATATATATATATATATATATATATATATATATACCGGTATATATATGTATGTATGTATGTATATATGTGTGTGTGTTGTCTTTGCATTTTTTCTTGTAGCCACAGTGACACCTAAGGCTCATTAGTATGCAGCATTAGCAGGCCTTCTTTGTCTCCTCAGGTGTGAATGAGGACATTATTCATGACCTTGTTGGATCATTCACGCCCACCTGCATATTGCCTTTCCAAACAAAAAGTGTCTTACAAAATTTAAATCAATCTATTGTTTAATTTAAACGATTAGCCCGGATGATTTTCAGATCATTTTGAAGTAAATACTCTAGCCGACAAGATCCATTAGTCAAAAGTATTGTGGGAATATGTGAAGTTGGTCGTTTGTGGTCTTATATCAGAACATTTAAGTTTGAGTTTTTTGAATAACCACGCATAAATAATATTCTCTCAAAAATGCAAACATGTACATACATGTTGCTCACATATTATGCTAGCCATGTTCATGCTAAATAGAGTGTA
Source organism: Phoxinus phoxinus (assembly GCF_949152265.1). Taxonomy (NCBI): domain Eukaryota; kingdom Metazoa; phylum Chordata; class Actinopteri; order Cypriniformes; family Leuciscidae; genus Phoxinus; species Phoxinus phoxinus. The sequence continues at coordinate 34,436,714 of NC_136878.1, read as the reverse complement.
ATTACACCTTTGCCATTAATATGTTTATAAGCAACTGAAAAAAATACAAATATCTGGGCATGTCAAAACATCTCAAGGACCCCAAAAACACCTTAGACCCCAGAGGGTTAAGATCATGTCTATGTTATGAGGCTACTGTACAATTAAATACGTTGCTTAGTCTGCAGTCTGAAGCACTTTATCTCAGAGAGCGTCCGTTAACTGAATGTATCCTGAGAATCCGATAACATCAGCAATTTTCATTCAACCAGCTGATTTCTGTAAATTAATGTAAAACATGTAGGCCTATATTGCAGCACAGTGTGAAGTCACGAGACAAATAAATGTATATAAAATGTATTAATTTAAAATAAATTTTATATAAAACTATGTAAATGGCACTCTGTGGCGCGGCAGGATTAATTTTGAACAAGGTCCTGAGCCGTTGCTGGGCGCCGCGGACAGACGCCGAATGGCGCCGCCAGTATGTGTGTGTGTGTGTACACTCAGAGAATAAAGTGTTAGAATTTTAAAGACGTGGCTCTGCGCGACGCATAGATTTATCTGTTAAACTGTTTGTTTGTTTGTTTTGTTGTGAACTTGAATGTCATCTTCTGTGAAGAAGGGGTTACAAAGGAATAACTATCGCAGGTTATTTTGCTTAAGTTTCCAATTGACTGAAGATATAAGTTATTGTTACATTGTGTTCTTAATAAAAGTTTTAAATTTGACATTTGGTCTAAAAATGGCATAGCAACCTGTGCTTTAAAAAAAAAAAAAGTAAAAACCGAGAATCGAATCGAACTGTGACCTTAGAATCGAAAATTTAATCGAATCGAGGATTTGGAGAATCGTGACACCCCTAATATATATATATATATATATATATATATATACTACAGGGCCGTTGAATGCTTGAATCTGATTGGTTGACGAACGTTCTGAGGTGTGCAATTATTTTCAGGGAACCGCACGGCTAAAGTAGTTCCAGGCAGGTCTTGACCTCATTACAGTTCCATATCACTTCGCGTAGTCAACTGTAATAACGGAAAATAGAATACAATTCATAACAAGAAAAACCATGCAGCCCCATGCGCTTGATCTGCAATTTTCAATGTCTAACTTCACAATCAATGGAAACATGCAGTTTAATTTTAATAAATAAAGTATACAGTCCTATACATAATCAATAGAAAATTAAACTGAATATTTAAATAAATTGATAGTCCTGTTGCACGGGTGTTCGTAATTATTGAAGATAATATAAAAAATAAATAAAATTAATATGCCTATACTTGTTAAAAGGGCTTTGTGTTTCATTTATTAGTCTAGTCTACTGTCACTAATAGAAAAAAAGAATGAACGAATTAATTAAAACGAATTGAATTAATAAATAAATATTAATATTGACGCACATGCTTCTCTCTAAGGCCGGTTATGAATGTTATTTGATACTTATGACTGATCATGCACGCGTTTTCAGCGCGTTCAGTCTGTGTTCACAGCGGTGTTTAAAATCTGCTGCATTCACAGTCAGAGAATGTCGTTAAGTGTGTCCCCAGCATTAGTCTGCTATCAGTGGCTCAAACCTCCGTTACTAACTCTAAAATGACGTTTTGGAATTAGCAACGGAGCATGGGTTTAGATGGGTTTAAAAAAACTTGAAATACATCATCTGAACAATATTTCGAGGTGTGGTAACTGTAGTATAAGCGGAAAAATTGACTCCAGGCCGTTGAATTATTATAAAAATAATGCACACCCGAGGTGTAACGGCCACTCCGCTTCGCGTCGTGACCGCATTACCACCTCGGGTGTGCATTATTTTTAGAATAATTCAACGGCCTGTCGTCAATTATTCCTTACAAATATATGTATGTATGCATGTATGTGTATGTGTGTGTGTGTATATATATATGTGTGTGTGTGTATGTATATATATATATATATATATATATATATGTGTGTGTGTGTGTGTTGTCTTTGCATTCTTTCTTGTGGCTCAGTGACACACTCAGTCAAAGGCTCATTAGTATGCAGCATTAGCAGGTCTTTGTCTTCAGGTGTGAATGAGGACATTATTCATGACCTTGTTGGATCATTCACGCCCACCTGCATATTGCCTTTCCAAACAAAAAGTGTCTTACAAAATTTAAATCAATCTATTGTTTAATGTGAACGATTAGCCCGGATGATTTTCAGATCATTTTAAAGTAAACACTTTAGCCGACAAGATCCATTAGTCAAAAGTATTGTGGGAATATGTGAAGTTGGTCGTTTGTGGTCTTATATCAGACAATTTAAGTTTGAGTTTTTTGAATAACCACGCATAAATAATATTCTCTCAAAAATGCAAACATGTACATACATGTTGCTCACATATTATGATAGCCATGTTCGTGCTAAATAGAGTGTAATTACACCTTTGCCATTAATATGTTTATAAGCAACTGAAAAAAATACAAATATCAGGTCATGTCAAAACATCTCAAGGACCCCAAAAACACCTTAGACCCCAGAGGGTTAATCTATGTTTATTACCGGTATATGAAAAGTGAACAGCATGAGTAGGATCATAAGATGGATCAGAGATGATTTTGACCACTTTATTAAGTTTTGTTTTGTAAAAAAACGTTCTTTAAATTAAATTTTATTTTGTATAAATTGTATCTTAATTTTAATCACTGTTTCATCAACCAATTGCCTGGAATTAATAAATAAGAAGCAAATATAGCAGACATATAATCAGGACACGGAGGCGCCCGTGCGATCTCTTGCATTGCATTTCGTAGAGAAGACTTTACTCTGTGAAAATATTTATTTATTTTTGTCCCTGTGCGCCGATCGGAAATCTGAGGATACAACATAGCCAATAGGCTATACTACGGACGTTAAATATCTTTGCTGCATTGGATCAGTCTCCTTTCTAGAACAGCCGAGAGCTTTCTAGCCTCGCGGCTCGCGGCAGCAGCGCCTTGCATCGCCCATAGACCTTAAAACAATCCGCGGATGGCGGGCGGGTGCGGTTTTGAAAATTGGTCAAAAAACGTTGGTGCGGATGGATGGTTAACGGATGATGAGTTTTGTGATGCGCTTGCGGATGAAATAATAGCCCATCTGCGCATCTCTAGAATGGAATCTATATTATGCGTCATGAAACATTGCGTTCCCCAACTCTTGAAAGGTCAGATTTTCTCCATCGTTTGATAAGTTTTGTTTAGAAAACCTTGAATCCATGTAAGACACAATGTCATTAGACATAATCCATGTCATTAGAATTAGAATCAATTAATTCATGTCATTAGACACAACGTACACACATGTGCAGGACAATGTTTTTTTTTTTTTTTTGCAGTGATCACGTGACCGCGGTATTGCGGTAACCGTCCCAGCCCTACCACGTGCGTGACTTCATAAACCAACGACCACTTTGCGACAATACAGTTTTGGGAAACAGTTGTGACTAGCAAGGTGATTTCTTCAACGATGCATCATACTATGGTAGTGAACCAGCGAGTTACGTCGTTGTACAGGAAACGCACCCCAGAGCGATCAAACCAATCCAAGCGCACTCCAGCTCTAAAACAGTGTCCGAACTTGGTCCCTACATATCACATCCCTAACCTATATTCCCACCCAACACACCCGAGATTCAGTTTCCATTTGTTGAACTTTCAAATGATGTTGAAAAACACTGCATCATGATTGCAACGCAATCAGATCCCTGAAGTACTATAAATTCAAGTGATTAGCCTACACGTGCGTCAGCTGTGCTTTTTCATACAAATATTAGGGTATACTTTGTATAATTTGGTCTCTAACTGAAACAGATATATGCTTGAATTCTGCTAGTTGAGACCTTTTCAATGATATATGACAAGTCTATCTGTACTAGGGCAGGGCGATATGTAAAAAAAATAATCGCCTTAAAAAATATTGCGATCTCCGATTATATCGCTATCGTCTACCCAAGCTCCGCCCCCCAAACGCCCCGTCGGAAACAACACTACGGACATACACCGTTAACACAAGTTATTTGAGTTTGGCTGCACTTTATCTAATGATAGCCTGGGATTTAGTAAGTTTAATTTTATGATTGCAAAGTTATAGGTTTTCCTTTGGTTAGTTTGATAAATACCATTATATTAAAGTTAAATACCAGCAGTCATTAATGTTAATCAAACTACAAAACACAGCTTTAACTGAGATGAATCTATATAAAATTTGTACTGTGTGAACAAACCGTTATTTTACGTTTAATTATTCGATTTCTCTACCTGAATACTACAGTTAGACCTTACTTTATTTGTAACATTGTTATATTGTATTTATCTATGCTTGTTATATTGTATTTATCTATGCTTGTAATTTGTGTATGTTCTTATTTTCACTGACTGTTCACTTCCCTTTGATAATGTTCGAACTTTATTAGTTAGGCCCCCCCCCTCCCCCTTGCTGATCTGAAAAAATTTCTGATCCGTGACTCAAAAAACGTAATATGATCTGAAACGTGAGTTTTGTTATCCTTTGAACCACTACACTATTAACATGCTACAATGCATAGGCAGAAGATGGAAGCATGTGCAGTAAGGACATCTATTCATGTCTTTCAAAAAGATAAGGCACCTACACAATGGACAGACAAGGGTATCTATTTATCTATTACTCTATGACATGACTAGTCTTCTGAAACACATGCAGATTCTGGTTGAGTCCCAATCCACATACCTTCTGCCCTAAATCAGATGCAAGAATATAATTATTCCGTCTCAAATCATATTATTGAAAAAAGTATGTCAAAGGTGCCCAAATGATATAGCCTACTATTTCTGGAAGGTTTACAAAGTGGGTATCCGTGCTTGTCTTTTCAGCTAATACTGCCCACCACAAGTCCACAACCCCTTGTGCTACAAGAAGAAGAGCAAGTGATAGTAAATTACAGATTTGTTTTTTTGTTTTTTCATTAAAAATTAAATAAAAAGTGAGGAACACAAGTTCAAAGCTGTCAGTTGTTTTAATGTATGAACCTAATAAGCAAAGTAATCATTTTAAGGTGATGAACTAGACACCAATGTTAATGAATACACAAAACATTATGTGACAAGGGGGTCTGTGATATCAAGACTATTTTATAAAATGGCAAAAAATCTCACTGAGGTCAAAGGGCCATTCACAAAAAGAACAACTATAAAGATAACTTTATTACCGCATCTACAACTATGGGCGATAACACACTGTTTATTATAAGCACGTGCTGCTGGTATGTTGTCTGCTGGTATGGCATCAATAACAACAGGTGGATTCTGATTGGCTGGCTGTTAATGTTTTTTATAATTCATCAGATGGAAAAAATTCTGAACCTTTCCTCTGTGTCGTTATTGTTAGCTGTGGTGTGGACTGCTATTCTTAGAATTATAATGATTATTAAAAATTGTATCATCCTTGATGCGAACATCCTTTACATAAAAGTGTGTACTTGACATTACATGTGAAGTGCACAGTATTTGGGATGCAGGGGCTGTTTATACCTGGCCACTTCATGCGTTTTCTCCAACTGTGAAAAGACCAGGTGTAAATGCCCTCCGAAACGCATTCGAGACGGATTTGAAACAGATCGCTCAAATCACTTTAGGAGGTGGTCTGGGCCGCATTCCAAATTAAACTGGACAAGTGTAAATGCATCTGGTTGTTGAAACCACATATGTAAATTAAAAAAATTAAATAAAAAAACGCGTGAGAGCGTGTTATAGGCTATATGTCATGTTATAGCCAGATATATCAGCGCCACTGCAACACGCATCACTGCAGATGAACAGCTGAGCATCTATTCATCAAGCCAACGTGCAAATCAAAGTGAAAGTAAGTCGCGGACGCTTAACACACAATCATCTTCATTAAAAGTAAAGAAACTAAATTATCTTACCAGGGCTGTTGCCGCTCTCTTATTGCGGTCTTTGATTTTGAAATTTTAGCTGATGATAGGGATGCATCGATCCGATATTCAGTATCGGTATCGGCTCCGATACGGCCATTTTTGCCGGATCGGGTATCGGTCAGACGAGGCCGATCCAAATCCGATATTGTGCGTATACTATTCTGTGCTATTGTTAAGCCCCACAAAAGGCACAAAACATTATAAAGCACCATAAAGTTGTCGTGCACTATATTATAAGTAGGGGTGGTTAATCTGTATGATTTCCCGATTCGATTCGATTACGATTACTGAAGTCCCGATTCGATTACAGTCGATTTTCGATTATTAACGATTCTCGATTAGCGATTATTGATTTTCCATTTCACAACAGTAAATTCACTACAGTAAAAATCACAACAATAACAAATTATAACAAACTTCAACATATTCTGAATCTCTATTAACATAAAATACGGATGTCCACGCATCACTTGTTACAGCTATCCTACCCGCTTTCTTCAGTGATTCCATGACTTCGGTTTTGGTCTTGTTGTAGAGTGTGGGGATCGCTGTGTCTGTAAAATATCTCCGAGATGGGACGTTGTATCTCGGCTCCAAAGTGTGCAACATAGCGCGAAAGCCCTGGTTCTCAACGACTGTACGCAAATCCTTGGCAATAAAAGTTGCGATTGATTGTGTAATGTGCTTTGCCCTTTCCGAGCCGGGTGGAAGCTTTGACAATATTGTTTCCACGCTTCAGAGTTCCGTCGATTCCGTCGATTTTTGGCATTTGTGAATCGATTCAGAATCGTCCACGTCCGCATCGCGATGCATCTAAGAATCGATTTTTTCCCCTACCCCTAATTATAAGTGTTCGGAAGCCATTATATAGTATAATGTGAGATAGAAATTAATATTTAAGTCATTAAATTCAAGATCACACATACTTTTCCCTCCGCTGCGGCTGTCACTCATTCTCCATTCAGCATCAAGCAGCGCGTCGCGTTCGGTTACGATAGTCAACACAATGAAAAACTCTCTCCAAGATGATTCAATGTTACTATAATTATACTTGATCTGTAGATAAAGGTGTATGGTTTTGCATTAAACAACTTTATCTTGCTGGACTTTATTGCTGTACCTTAATCATGTTACTTTCTACCGGGTGTCTGTCTCTCACAACACTGGAGTCAGAGCACTATAATTGTTCTTCACGCGCACAGTAACTGACATTTAAAACTGTTAAAAGAAAATGCTCAATAAACTATTGCATAGATAGATACTGTATAATACACTACGCATCAATATGTCTTTCCTTTGTGATTTGAACTTTTTAATGCGGACTCGAAGCGCTGCGCGCTGTGACTCGTGTTGCTTCAAGCGCAAAAGCGCTGTGTGCCGCACTGTACTGGAGCCTTTCATATCATAATACAGCGACGCAATGAACGATTATTAATAGCCTTTCTAGTTCTGTCCTATCTAATCATATGTTGCTGCCTCATTAAACCGCTGTGCTATACGCTATACATTTAAAACATGTCTCAATTTTATAGTAGGCCTAGGCTATAAAATAATTTATCTTTTAGATTTTTGTTATCTTGTTTTTCATGAATGTATTTTACAACAATACAAAGAGCAATGTGTAACGTTTTTACCAAATTTACTGTTACACTTATTGTCTCATATTTGTTCCCCACTAAATGTTTTTTCATGTTCAGATTTAATACAATTATTGTGCACTTGTGATTTTTCTAGACTAAATTTTACTGCTGAATTATCCACTAATCTAGTTTATAATAGCATTTTTGTCACAGATTATGATCATATTTTTTTGATTTGTTGTTTTTTCTTTATAATGAAGTTGTCTGTAATAAGTAGATTGTGTTTAACACACAAAAGAGTGATTATCAGTTCAACGCACAGTTATAGAAATTCTACTTGATTAAAAAGAAAAAACTGTGCTGGTATCAGATTGGTATCTGTATCGGTCGATACTCAGAATGTTTGGTATCGGATCGGATCGATTCTGAAAAAATGGTATCGTTGCATCCCTAGCTGATGATCAATAAAATGCAGCGCATATCGGTTGCTTTCGGTGACGTGCACTCCATTAAATCTGCATATAGCGCGGGAATTGAAGATCGGATTTATATCTGTTTTGCAAAAACACATTTACTGTATGTGACCAGGTGTAAATGGAATCGTTTTGATAAATAAGATCTGAGAAAACACATGAAGTGGCCAGGTGTAAACAGCCCCTTAGACCCAGCTAGATGAGCCCTCCAAAGGAAAAACATCAGCAACAGAGTTTCAGTCACTGTGTTGACTACATCTGAATCTGATTCTCCATCTCATAAAAAAAATGTCACATGAATGCAGTCAGTATGGAATAAATACATACAGTAGGATTTTAACATCCCCTCAACCCAGTTTCACTTCACTTCAATTCACTGTCTGCTGCTACCAAAACCAGAGTGCTTTCCATTATTCCTGCTGATTTGACATAACCAGTTAACCACAAGACCAACTCTGCAAGTCTGGACAACATCTGTATGTCATATGAACAACTGTGGTTTCTGTCCCCTTCATTTAGACCAACCTTTAACTCAAGCATGCAAACTTTACATTCAACTTCAAAACTATGCAAACTGTGTCTGAGAAAGGGAAACTTTTTAGTAGTAGGGTAAGATTTGTCAAACGACAGATGTGCCTTGATTTTCTGAGCCACTGGATGTAATTCAGCCCAACAGCTGATGTTGACAGCAGACTCAAAGACCTGCCAATTAGACAAGTGTAATTCCGCCATTTGTATGCAGGCTCCTGTCACCCCATGAGTTAACTTAGTAAGGGTAACAGTGATTTTTACTTTCAGACATGCATAAACTAGTAAGCAGGTGGCCGTAAACTTAATTTAAATGTGACCCACAGAGATATCTAAGCAGAGACAGCAAAAATGTACCATGAAAACACAATTGTATGACTTGCTTTCACAAAGTTCAGTAACAGCTGTATTCAAATGTGCCAAAATGTGGGGGTAAATCATCATTAGATTAATTAGAATTTTTTTCTAATTATTATTAGAAATAAATAATAGACAGATTAATCAATTTGAAAAAAAATAATCGTTCGTTTCAGACCTAATGTGATGACATCGTACATTCAACGTGCTTTTAGGGTGCCTATATGGTCTGTCTCATCTCAGTCACTGACCTCTGCTCCAGATACACAAATGCACACACACAGCCTACCAACAGAGGATTATGTGTGTGTGTCTGTCCACATCAGTGAAGTAACATCTGTAGAGCACATGGGAACAATAAATGTGCATGCTGGCCAAGTGCCAAGTCATAAGCTTAGAATCACAAAGCAGGACAGAAAGTTATTTTAAGTATTTCCATCCAAATACTTGTTCATTGTTGTTTGAGATGGGCTTTTGGACAAACTCCCCAAAGAATTATGAGGGATAAAAACTTGTTGATAAATAATAATATATAAATAACAGTGATACCTCTTCCTCTCAAGGCAGAAAAAACCTGTCAGACAGTGATAAAAACTGTGTTATAAAGATGATACACTTCCCCCTGAAGCAAAGCTACTGATAATAGTCACAGCACTTTTGCCACTGCCACCTTTCTTGCCAAAGGTGCTTAGTTTAACATCTTATACCGAAAATACCGATTTCATTTTAAAGTTACGGGTACACTCTAAAAAATGATAGATTATTTTTTCCATCCAAACGCTGGGTTGAGCCTGTTGGGTCAGTTTTGGGGTTGTTTTTTTAAGGTCGTTTTAATTACCCAGCTGTAGGGTTAGTGGCTGGGTCAATCTCACTGACAGTTAAACAATAAACCCCTCTCCCACCCTCCCTCGTACACAGAAACCCAGTAGCGGCATTACTACAACCTAGCTGTCACGATATCTTTAGACTATGAGAAAAGCGGAGCAGTGGTCTGAGGTTCGCGGTTCGCTAGCCGAACACCAGCCCATCACCGACTCAGATTTCAGCAACACACACTGTAGCGCTTAAGACAGAAATATATGTGGAAAATAGAAGGAAACTAATCAAAATAGAGAGGCAAAATAATTTTGAAATTGACTGCACTGAGGAACGTGTTCTTTTAAAACTGGAGGATTTTGTTCTAGAGTTTTCTAGAACATCTAAAATCAATCAAGGGGTGACAAATGTGCTTATAAATTATTTAAACAGAGAGCGTAAAATCCTGTTGATTCCCTATAATACATAGGCAGGGTGGGAAATTAGCACCCGCCACCCGCCGAGGGCGGGTACTTTTTCAAAGTGGCGGGTCACTTTGCCGTGTATACCAGCCACAGTGGCGGGTGGATTATAATAATGTTGCGTTCGCACCAAAAGCGAATACAGTTCGCAAAAATTCGCATCCACCGAGGGACCAGGACAGGACCACCATACGCGCGTAAACGCGTCTTTACATTGACTTAACATTGAATGTAACGTTATTTAAGTAGTAACCAATAAACACATGCTGCGAGTGATTTCATTGTACGGATTGGACAGCCTTTGTCAAAGAATGCGGTTGCTAAGTAACAATAATAAACTTTTGTCGAGTAACTCTTTTGATTGGTTTTCAGCGCTGTGTGTCACGGCGCTGAAGAGACCGTTAGCTAAACTGAGAATAAATAAAAAAAGTGTGTATATATTGCGCGCGCGCTCTCTACTACACCGCTGAAGCGCGGATGATCTGAAAACACAGACAAGCTGGAGTTCAGCGATCTTTATTTGAGATTTTCTACTTAAATTAAAGTGTCATTCAGTCGGTCTGTGTTCTGTCACGACTCACGAGCCGCTTGCGCTGTTTGTGCGACTAAATCTGCGATCAAAATGCAGGCTGATATCCAGCAGTGATTTTAATGTTGATCATATGAGCAAGAATGCAATGTTTCCCGAATATCCACACGATTTCAAATGTGACATTGATTTTATACAACAGTAAAAAAAAGGGTAACATTTAAGTGATGTACTGCATTTAAAACAGTATAGTCCGGCTTATTGCTCTATTTTGGAACGAAATCTGTGGCTTTGAACGAATCGTGAGATTCAATGAATGAATGACTCGATGACCGCCACCTACAGGCTATTTTAATATAATATTTTTATTAATATTAAACGTTTTTTAACATTGCATATTTATTGAACATTGTTTTATTTAAAGCATTATTTATTTTTAAACGGTATTGTAAAGGTTAAAAATTAAATGGAAAAATGCATTAAAGGGGGCGAATATTGTCCCTTAATGGAAAAGGTGTGGAAGAGGGGGTACGGCACTCAAAAAAATTGGAGAACCACGGAACTTTGGAAAAGGGATGTAGAATTGCACAAGTGCTACTGCTAAAGAGTGCATGGTAAATAATTTATCATAAGCTTAATTGAATGGCCTAGAGAGAATAATTATGACATTTTCTGTCTAAAGACTACAAATAAAATAGCTACCTAAAGTAACTAGCCTGGGTTTCCCCATACTGCCTTTGCGCAGCGTGATTTTATTCACGCTGAAAGGGTTAGAGTTAGGGACCCTAACCCTAACTCTCAACGAGAATTGGGTCTGGCGTTAGCAGGCTATAAAGTAACTGCAGTTTACTAAAAGTAATGACTAAAAGTTTGCATTCATAAGCATTTTCGTCTGAAGATGAAGACTAAGACTGAATCAAAAATGGTTGCCAAAATGAACACTGGCCTACACACACCAAGCGCACTACAACGCTGTTGCGTATGTATTAAATATGACTGATCATTTAAATAAATTGTTTTATTTAATTCAAGAAGCCTACATAGTAGCCTACATAATTATTTTCCAGGGTTTAAAATGTATACAGATTTGATATTTTCCCCTCATACTTAGGTTGGAATGGGTACGAAGTTGGCATTGAATTTCATTTGAAATGGTATTAAAAAAGTCTTAAAAAGCCTTGAATTTAAGCTGGAGGATCCTGGGGGTACCCTGAAATAAATAAAAAACGTATTGAAGCAATTTCTTTCGTGCAATTAGAATTGCGGAAAAAGTGGCTGGTAAAAAATATAAGTGGCTGGTAAAATTGGGCATCCACCAGCCACTGTGGCTGGTGGACAAAAAAGTTAATTTCCCACCCTGTACATAGGCCTAGTTTATTCTAGGGCTGCACGATTATTCGAAATGAAACCGCACGCGATTTATCAAAGGCTGAGATTATTTTATGTGCAGCTTGTCAGTGAAGTACGGCTCTGTGATCAGTAGTAAATGCTGCTCCATCTGAAAGTCAGAGGGCGCTCTTATGCAAAAACTTCAAATATGCCCCGCCGCAGAATTAGACAACACATATCATTCCAGGAAATCTCTATGGGCATCATTCTATTGCTGTAGCTGAATAAAGCTTTGATTGATTTTTTAAATGTTTAAATGAAAAGAGGTTCATAAATGCTTCTCATGTTTGGAACGATGTTTGGCGTGTGTTGCTTTTTCAAATTCATGTTATAAGCGACTCAAAAAAAAAAAAAAGGCAAAATATGGTAAAAAAATGTCTTAAATGCAAGTTTTTAAATATTAAGCTTTTAAAAATCCATTTTGTTTACCAGCAAGCTGTTGAGTTGTGCAATTTATTCTGCAATTTTTCTAACTTGTTTTTACTCTTGCCTGTATTTTTGTCCAATGCTGGGTGTAAATTAATAAATGTTCAACTTTTGAATATTACTGTTGCCTGTGTTGTTACTCTAGTAATTCAAACTCTTAATTTGATTAGATTCTAATCTCAATAATCAATATTGGATGATTCAATATTGATTCATTTGGATTTAGCCTATACAGTACATGCAAATTTTCCTCAGGGAAATAATTTCTCTGAACTAAAGCTGTAAACTATACAGGGAACCCAGTCAGTTTGTACATTATAATCAGGGTTTGAAATTAACACCTGCCAACCCGCCAAATGTGGGTAAAAATCAACTGTGGCGTAGCCTAGAAATCTAGACGCACCCTAGCGGCAGCAAATGTAATTTGCAGCCAGGATCGTCTAGCAACTCTCCGTTGGCTTGCGAGCTGGAAAAAACAAATTCTAGTCAGGGCAATCACATTGGGCCTCATTTACCAACCGTTCTTACGATTAAATGTGTTTTTAAAACCCACTTACGCACTTTTTACGAAGACTCTGACATTCACTAATGTTTTCTTATCTTGGATTTGTTCTTAGCTAAGAACAAAATCTACGCATACTCAAGAGCACTCTTACGTACATTTGAGTGATGACAGTTTGCTCCAAATAATTAGTTACTGCATTTTATTTAATTCTACAGTCGTTTACAATGATAGTATTTTACTGTAATGTATTTCTGATCATTTGTTGAAAAAAAATCATAGTATGCAAAGAAACACTAACACTGCAATTTACGTGGGATTCATCAATCCCAAGAACAAAGGTGCGAACAATTCTGTTGTTTAAGAACATGTCATGAATCCGACGTTGACTTTTCTTGGGAAGTTTATTCCCAAGCAGGCAGAATATGCCTGCTGCTGCTGGCGAACAGCAGTCTTTCGAATCGGCTATGGCCGCGACTCTGGAAGACTTGGACTTAAGCTTTTCTTTGAGAAAAGAACATAGAACGGCACTGAAGTCATTCTTAAAAAAGGAAGATGTGTTCCGCCGCTCTAACTACATCACCTTCTTCGTTGCTCTGGTTGGTTGTAACGCTATCCTATTGCGTGCAGAGGGAATATGAAAGACAACCATTTATCCATTTATCCTAATTACCCTTGGAATTAACCCTGCCAATGGTGTTCCCAGACCATCTTGATGTGTGTTCCGCCCAGTTAATAATAACTAGAATATCAAAATCGACTGCTGGCGGTAGATCCTTTTCCTATTTAGCACCAAAACTTTGGAACAGTCTTCCTACCATTGTCCGGGAAGCAGACACACTCTGTCAGTTCAAAGCTAGATTAAAGACACATCTCTTTGACCTAGCATCACATAATGCATTATAGACTTCTATAACTCAATGTTAGGCTGCATAGATTAGGTCAGCCGGAACTGGGAACACTTCCCTTAAAGGAGAACTCCAGCGCAAAATGAACCTTTGGTCTAATTACACATTGTTACCTAGTCAACCGTTATCTGAGATTTGTTTTCATGATTATCGACTGTAAATAGTTTTATCTCTAAAAACAGTTTAGCCTATAACGCTAGTATAACGCTAGTATATGGGGCATAGAGTAATGACAAATAAAAATTGCTTGTTAATACCACTAACAAGGCTCAAAATAGCCCCACACTAACACGGTAGCATAATGAGGGTCCCTACCTTCAAAACGAAGCATTGAGAACTTTGACAGTGTCCAGACAGTTTAATAAGAAGATATTTTATACATACAGTCAACTTCACGTATACAAGCAGAAGCCATCTTTGAAAAACAGACTCGATCAGTCAATCAACGAAACGCCGATCTAAATGCGCTGGACCATATGAGATTCTACACAGTTCAGCGCATTTGGATCGGCGTTTCGTTGATCGACTGATCGAGTCTGTTTTTCAAAGATGGCTTCTGCTTGTATACGTGAAGTTGACTGTATGTATAAAATATCTTCTTATTAAACTGTCTGGACACTGTCAAAGTTCTCAATGCTTCGGTTTGAAGGTAGGGTCCCTCATTATGCTGCCGTGTTAGTGTGGGGCTATTTTGAGCCTTGTTAGTGGTATTAACAAGCGATTTGTATTTGTCATTACTCTATGCCCAATATACTAGCGTTATACTAGCGTTATAGGCTGAACTGTTTTTAGAGATAAAACTATTTACATTCGATAATCATGAAAACAAATCTCAGATAACGGTTGACTAGGTAACAATGAGTAATTAGACCAAAGGTTCATTTTGCGCTGGAGTTCTTTAAATCCTGATGTACTCGTTACATCATAAGAAGAATGGCATCTACGCTAATTTTAGTGTCTTTGTTTATCCCGAGGTTTTCCCGCAGCCTGCCAAATTCAGACCGTATCCAGATCTGACGAAGGACCTTCGCCTGGACCCGATGACAATGCAGTGCTAAAGTGCCAACTAGCCTCTCCCTATGGAGGATCCCTTTACCACTCTACAGATAAAGCATTGGAAAATTTGCGTATCTACCCCGTAGTGATAAAATAAAATTCTGTATCAAATTTATAGGCAGGAAAAGTAGTTTAAGGTTTGGTTTGTAGAGAATTACAAACCTGCGCACATATATTCAAACACACATAACTATAGAATTAATTATTGATGCGCACGTGAGCGCTTTCAGTGTTTGTCACAGGTTCGCATTTAAAGTCTGTGTAGAGAGAACGGTGTCATCTTAGCGGTCTCTAATTAAATAACAAATTATCCTTTCGACGGAAGTGAATCAATCAAAACTAACTTTAGCTGGAAAATAACATTTGTTATTTGAAAATAACAAAGCCAAAACAATCTGTTACCTTAAATTATACATTTATTTCTGTAAAGCAGCTTTGAAACAATCTACATTGTTAAAAGCGCTATATAAATGAAGATGACTTGACTTGACTAGAAGATAACTACACATAAGCAACATAAATTCTTCAACTAACCATTCAGAAATGTCTTGTTGCATTCTACATTTTGTCACTTCTTCTTGAGTCTCTCCATCCATCATTGTCTGAATTCGGTTTGAACATAAAAGGCTAAAAGTTTTTTACATTTTCAGTGCATGTCTGTGTAAGTGCAAGCTCTTGAAGCTCCGCCCCCTGTGCTGGGAGCAGCAGCTCATTTGCATTTAAGGGAACAGACTAGGGCTGTAGCTGTCGATTATTTTAGTAATCAAGTATTCTACTGATTATTCCATCGATTAATCAAGTAATCGAATAAAAATTGTGGTAATAAAAATAGATCCAAGTGAACAACACCCCTTAAAATGACTTAAAATAGGCTACAAATACAGGTAACACTTTACAATAAGGTTCATTAGTTAAAGGTATAGCGGAGGATTTTCTTTTTCCGGGTGGGTAGCCTATACTATTGGTCCACCTAAGTGTCAATCATTCTGGTGATATGTGTACGTAAGGCCGTCGTACGTGCTCGTCCCTGCACCGCATGCGTACTTTCAGGTGTACAGATGGTACTCAACCAGAATGAGACTTTTACCGCCGCCGTTCCCGCGGCGGTAAAATTGCGGGGGTGTATTTGCTGGCTTTGACCGCTAAGAGGCGCTACAATCGCAGACTTTGAAAAGTGTCAGTTTATTCTCTCTATTGTGTAATCTGCCGCCGCGCCGCGGCTCATTGAGAGTGTTTGAAATGTGGTAAAACAGATCAATTCAAGTTAAACATGTAGTTAAATGAATTCATATAATCACAAGACTGAAATTAAATGTAGGCCTAATACATTTAATAAATAATGAAAACATTTCAACACAAAACATTGCAATAGAAAAATATTAGGCTACATCAATGAGGCTTTGCAAGAGCAACGTCTCATCAGCGGACCGACGGTAGTGCAGTGGACAACGCAACAGCACGAGCTTCACGGAGTTTCAAGCGATGCGAGATCGAATCTCACTAGCTTTGGCTGACAGCGTTAAATGTTTTACCATTCTTGATGCTTAGATGGGTAACTGTTTATTGAAGTCAAGCGTTTTGTTTAATTATCAATGGCACATTACAACATAAATTTGCTACTAGAGCCGCTGGACAGACGAGAAAACTGATGAAGGATGATTATCAGCCGATCGCGTCAGAAAATGAAAATGGAAGCTATCTTTAATCTGCTAAATTATTGTTTTGTGAATCATCCACGAAATTGAGATGACTGACAATTGATACCCGCCATAGCAAAGGAAGAAATTTTTAAAAACAGATCCTGGACATTTCAAGGTTTAAATAAAGTGTCGGGGGCAGTTTATTTATTTAAAACAGGGTTGCATCGAGTTAGAGTTTATTAAGTAAGAAACAGAATCTTATTCTTGCGACATTTTAAATCTGTATTGCCAAAGAAATTGCAGCTAAATAAACAATTAAAACAGTAGGCTATAGTCTACAAAACGAAAATAGTTCAAAGCAACATAAATTAAGATTTTCTTTGCTTCTCTCTCGCGCTGGATCTCTTTTATTTGAGTTTATGTCTCCCTGCACTGCGCGCACCGGGTCTCTCTCGAAATTAAACAAGATTTCAGGGTAAAACCCCATTATACAGCTGATAATAGGCTACTGATGTCGCTGTGTGTCATCCAGACAAATCACGAAAAAAAAACTGTAACATGATTGAGTCTTGCTGTAAACAGAATGCCTGGTTGAATTCACCGTACAATAAAACGAGGTGGATCGCGAATAAGCGCTCTGTTTCTGCTGCTCACTTGCATTCGTTTAGTTGGCAAGAACGCGTTTCGTCGATAGTTCATGTTTAGATAATGCCAGATTGTTGACAAACACACTACTCAAACATGTTAAAATTCTACAAAACCAGTTGAAACAAATGGATTGAACACTTCAACTGAAAGTGTGTGTGTGAAACCCCTTTAAATACAATAGGCTAGCCTACATAAAACTACAATATTTATAATTTAAGGGCCTACATTTGGACACATCGAGAGATTTATCTTTAAAAGTATTTTGCCTTTGCCTGGTCATCAGGCTCACTCTCCATATGAAAGACGGAACATTAACACCTCCTGAACCCCCAACCCCCCACAGGCGATCTGAGTCTGAGACCGACTTAAAACAAAGAGAAGTCGGAATTCACACTTAATTCTAGACATAGCATTAGGCTAGTAAAGTGTTGATAATGAAATAATTTAATTATTTAGGCTACATGTAGGCTAATAGGCTAATATTTCTGTCATAAAAGTTTATTAATAAACATTTAATTATTTCAATAATTGAAGAAATAAAACGCTACCTCGGTTTGGGCAGCTTTTTCCAAGCAAGCCTAAATACAAACGCATGTTAATTTGTTCAAACGCATGTTCATTTGTTGTCATGAATACAATGTTCAATTCAATGTTAAATTCCACGGGGATCTTTGGAACCTTACAACCAGGGTGCACGATTTGTGAATTATCTATTATTTTTTTTTATATATAAATCTCAAACCACAGTGCTTTGTGCTGCTGCTAAACTAAATAACATTTATATAATATTTATGAACTTAAATGAAACAATATCGCAACATTTCGACAAATAAATTATCTGATCTATTTTTACAATTTAATTCAGGGCGATTTAGCCTATATGAACGGACAAGGGTGGAAATCTCGCTATAATTAAATGTAGCCTAGTCTCTATAGAGACTAGGCTACATTTAATTATAGCGAGATTTCCACCCTTGTCCGTTCATCATTGGGAAGCGCTCACAGCTTTTGAGTAGATCTGCACCTCTCGGTTTCATACGGATTACCTAATCAGATAACATTTATTAAATATTTAGACATTTAAAAGCTTTAGACATAGCCGATTTCTTATCGTGACTGAGCGGAGGAAAGTGGCTTTCGGTTCATTTTTGTGACGCGCAGTTCCCAGAGACAGAGACGACAGATAAACTTTTGAATAAAAGTTTGAATATGAATACAAGTTTACAGTTTTGACCGATGTAGGCTAGGCTACTCTACTCTGATCTGTATGACTAAAAAACTACGGAGTAGCCTATAGGGCCTAAGTTATTTTAGCTGTCTGTTATGAGAAAAATAAATCCAAATGAACGCGCAGCCGCGTCTGCCGAACACTAATTCAACATGCCAGAATAAAACCCGACTTTAGAACAATGGATAGCGCCACTCGGTGTGGTGTGCCAAAATACTTAATTAAAAACTTCAATATTTGATTCAAAATAATCTCAAAACGCTTTGTGACATTTTGAAAGCCGTGCATGCATTAAGGCACTGGAACCATGAACTGAAACTGGTTCTGATTTTATTGTTTGTCGTTTAAACGTGCCTGTTGCATATCTTTACATTATACATTTTAAATGAAGTAATTTATAGCATTGATTACTGTGGAGGGAGGGGGGATTAAAATAATTCAGCAGAAGCAGGGATGTTTAGACCAGAAGGAAAAACCATGTTTTACAAACTCTATATGAACCAAAAAAAAGGCTATCCTGTATAAAAAAAAATGTTTTGTTTGTTTGATTTTTATGCATTAATAATAGGCTATGACATGCATTAATAGGCTAATACAAAATGTACAATAATCTTTGTTTGTACGGGATTCGAACCCGTGTCATCCATATGACCGATACGTAAGTTCTACCACTCTGCCATGAATATACTCATTTGAAAATCCCCGGTTTATCCAATCTCTTCCAGAAAAGCGCTCATCATTCGTCTCATTCCTCAGTTGAGTAGTAAACAAATAATCAGCTTCTTTGCACCTAATTTATTTTTGTTCGTTATTTTTGTTATTATTATTATTTTATCACGCTGCTCCCAACGGGCAATAGGCTTATGTCGCCCACCGACGTCTAGGTTACAATATGAAATAAAGGCTATATTGTTCTCGTCTCTATTTTAAAATTATGATTCTATTTTTCTGTCCTAAACAATGTTCTATAGTAGCCTATTTCATCTGTTAATTGACATTAACCCCGCTTACATTTCAAAATACGGCAATAGCGGCTGTTTTGCACAATGTCCCTCTGCGCCACCTGGCGGTCATTTCGCGAATGACTTTGAAATGCGACTGGATTATTTTTACCGCGGTAGTTTCGCCGCGGTGCCTGTCGCGGCGGTAATAGGCATTCTGGTTGAGTACCATCTGTATTATGTGTAATGATGAGTTACGGTTTCAGCCATTCCTTTGAAAATGGCTCAGGGTCGAAAGAGAAAAAATTTATACGAAGTGTATGATAAGAAGAGAAAGGCTGCAGAATATAGAAACAAGACCAGAGTGATTTTGGGTGAATATTTCACACGCTGGCGTGCGCTAAAAGCACAGGTTGGGCTTCCCACTGATGCCGCAGTCGCGAAGATTCTACTAGACAGGTAAAGTTTGTCATGCTATTTGGAGAAATCCATTTAAAATCACTGCTAGTAAAAGTTAATGTAAGCTACATTTAAGTTTAATAGGCGTTCCCTCTCGGGAGCAAATAGAGTGTTGCGCATGTGCATTTTTAAAATAATTGGAGAGGGCGGGTCTTTTCTAAAATTAGGAAAGATCCTCCGCTATACCTTTAACATTAGCTGACTGACTTAGTTAACATCCTAAGAATGAACAATACTTCTACAGTATTTATTAATCTTAGTTATTAATTTCAACATTTATTAATGCATTATTAAAATTAGGGATGTCCCGATCCGATCCACGTCATCGGTATCGTGCCGATATTGGCCCAAAGCGCTAGATCGGAGATTGGAAGGGAAAAAAAAATATGATCCGATACCTATCCAACACAAACCATGGGAAAATCTAGCTTAAACCATCGCCTAAATGCTTGGATATTAGCATTTCCCTTGCTGCGACATCCAGTTCGCGGCGCAGCCTGTCACGTGATAACAGTAGTAGCCAATTATAGTCGCATGAGTATGAGGGTTAGCTAACTTACAGAATAGCCATGTCAGCGGTGTGGAAGTATTTCAGACATCCCAAGTCTCCCGGGAGTCTCCTGCATAGCAGCTCCCTGATGCCTGCAAATTCTAGAGCGAGCGAGCAAGAGTGCGCATGCGCAGCGCACGCACGGCCTCAAGAAGCAGCGAGAGACTTTGCGTGTGTGCGCTAGTGTGCGCTAGTGTGCCTCAAGAAGCGTAAGGACCCAACCAATCAATTGTCAGTGTGGGCGGGCTTTTATCTCTTCTCCCGAACCGAATTAATCAGAACTGTTTGTCAATGTTATGTTATTTATTTGGAATGTTATACATTTATGTCTTTCAGTGCCTTTTTGTTGTTACTACTGTGATTTGCACATAGCTGCACTGTGAGGGATAGTTTTGTATTTATTTGTTTACAATGCTGAATGCTGCTTTTTAAATTGTTTTAACTTTAAACCTGTTGGTAGCTTTAAGTACTGAAGTACCTGTATTTTTATTTTTTAGTAGTGTTTGAATAAAGGGTGGCAGTCTTTCATAAACAACTGTTGTTGTGGATACTGTGGATTCGCTGCAGCCCTAGAACAGACACAAAACGGTGCGTTTTTACTCACCCTCAAAAAGTGACAATTTTAACATGCTATATATCTGTGGGGTATTTTGAGCTAAAACACATACATTACACACTCTGGAGACATCAAAGACTTATTTTTAGGGGTGGGAATTGATTAAAAAAATTAACTTATTAATTGCACAATTTGCTGTAATTAATTGCAATTAATCGCATTTCCCCCAAGCTTGTAATCATCAATATTTAAACGTAGAATCACCTAATTAAATTAAACACAGAAAAAAAGGAACAGAAAATAGCCCTATATGCAAATAACATTAAACATCAATATATCAATCTTCAATCAGTTCTATGCAACATACTCAGATTTAACAGATTCTTTTTTTTTTTTTTTAATCAAAATAAAGTATAGTCCTACAAAGCTATTATTACCAGAGCATGTGATCAGAGCAGATCATTTTACCATTGTTATGGCTATACCATGGTACTGGTATACCATGGCTATACCAGCTCAGTAGGGCTATTGCAAACAGAAGTCTACTACTGAGAAATTCCACGTTATTTGAGCGCGTGATCGGTAAATAATTGGAGCATTTGGGCCGTGAATGACAGAGCAGAACGACATGCACACACATACACACAACGCGGACACGGAGGGGCGAGCGGCATATTTTCTGCCTTTTTTCTCTTTCGGTCAAAAACTAAAAATGTCATTTTCGGCCGATAATTTTCGGCGGCCTAAAAATTTGGTGCATCCAGCTTCTATGCTATTTGAATTCAGTTTTGCTAATTGTATACAGCATCTTTGTTTTGTAAAACGCGCCATCAGGCAACTTTTAAAATGCAAACATTCCTCCTAAAACTCCATCCTTGTCCTTCTCCATCATGACAGGGTGACTTGGTTCGGCTCACTCACAATAGCAGCCACAACAGGAACTAGTCATTAAAACTAGGCAAAATAATGTGCTGCGTCAATTGCGGGGTTTTTTAACGCGTTAAACGTCTCTAATTAATCGCAAAGATTAACGCATTAATTCCCCCAGCCCTACTTATTTAACATTGTGTAAAAGGACATTATACCACCCCTTTAAATATTTAACTTTATTATATTGAGTTACCATTATTTACTGATATTTATTTCAATGCTTTACAGGCTTTAGTGTGTTGTTTCATTGAAGGAAGTGCTCAAATAAACATGCATGTCTGTTACGAAATGGATGTTTGAGCCTCGTATATTATTATTATTATTTTTATTCTGTGTTAATTACTACCGAAGCTACGAAGCTCTAAAAATCGTATTCGGTCGGACCAGCCCTAATCTTGTCTTTGTCCCGTTTACAAAGTATTTGGACACTTAAACGGATGGTTCAGAGTAGGGCTGTAACGATTTACGATATTAAACCGAAATTGCGACACTCAGATCCACGAACCTGTGTCGCGGTGTGAGAAGGCAGATCGCGATCGACACACCCCTTCCCAGACTTATCTTTCTCGTCCAGAATAGATCATAGGGCTGTGACGGGGTCTTTTACATATTAGGTATGGGAATTTCAAGCAAAAATAATATTCGAAGATCGCTGGGTATCATTTGATTATTATTTTAAAAAAAATCGCACCTATCCCCCACACGCACACACACAAGCAAACACCAGAGCAAGTGAGCAAAGCGCGCGGTGTTTGCTTGTATGTGTGTGTGTGTGTGTGTGTGTGGCACCGGCGCGCGCGTGAACTGGAACTCACCTCATAAACTAATCGAAACTTATATAGAAAGCTTGAAATACTTTTACTTGATTTAACGTTAATTCAAAACATAAAGAAATGGCTGCTTAGGCTAATTCGTAGGAAGTGTGCATTTCTCTATATAGGCGCGTTCACTTTGTGGCAAGCGTTATTCCTGCGATTGAGATGCGGGTCATGCGGAATAGGCAATATATTATTTGTGGTTTACAGCACAGACAGTAAGCCTCGGTTACCTCAGAAGAATTTTTAACATGCTCGAATCATCTCCACAATGGAGTATAGTTCTGTTTGTTTTTCAAAAGTATTTTGTTACAAGAAAACAGAGTTATAGCTTTAGCTATTTATTTATTTGGCTTTTAAAATCCTCCCTCCTCGCAAGAATCGCGGTTTGTATCGAATCGTGGGTCAGAAATCGGGATACGAACCGAATCGTGGGTTTGCTGTATCGTTACAGCCCTAGTTCAGAGTAATTTCAACCTAGGGTCCTTTGCACCATGACCTCGAGCCAAACACCCCCCCAGAAGTTTTTTTTCCCTTGGTCGAACATTCTTAAAGGGGTGGTAAAATGCCCTTTTCACAACATGTAAAATAAATCTCTGATGTCCCCAGAGTGTGAATATCCCACAGATATTTTAATATAGCATGTCAAAGTTGTCACTTTTTGAGGGTTTGCAAAAACGCACCGTTTTGTGCCTGGCCCTTTAAATGCAAATGAGCTGATGCAGAGGGCAGGGTGTTAGCAGCTGCGATTACCTCACGCAGACACCCTAACATTACAGAAACTGTTCTGCCTTTTATGTTTAAACTGAGTCAGACAAAGATGGAGAGACTCAAGAAGAAGTGACAACATGTAGAATGCAACAGGACGTCTCTGAATGGTTAGTTGATGAATTTATGTTGCTGATGTGGAGTTAACTATCTTCAATTAGGATATTCTGTAATCTATAAATCGCTCGTATAAACTGTTGTGAGATGAACAAAGAGTGACTTTCTATTGCATGTGAAAAGATGGATGCTAAAGTTTGAGCTGACTCAAAAATGTACTCTTATACAACAATTCTTCCTCTTCTCAACATGGACTGCGTGTTCCCGGGGTGTTTATGTACATTTTAGGTCTATTATGGGAGGAATGTTGTGTAGTCCATACCGGCCGTTTGTTGTAACTAAAGTTAGACAAGTGAAATCATACTCAACCACTCCTTTAAAATTAGAGCTTATTTAGAGATATCAGCCAAATGGCTTGGTGCGCTAATGGATCCGAATGTTGTATCTCGTAAATTACCCAACTAATAATGCCCGGAATGGTACCAAACTTCTACAGTAGTACAAATAGGTTCTGTACTCATAAAACGAGGCATTGTAAAGTTTGTAGGTACATCAGGAGTTTATTTAAATAACACTTGCCTGATGGTTAGCTAGCGCTAACCCGGACATTGAGGTCACTTCAGTAATTGTGAAAAGCAATTATGTTATTCAATACAGCAATTAGTTCACTTTGGGCACACAAAATGACACACATAATGGCACAACAAACAAATAAACCTGTAACTCATGAATACTGGAAACTGTCTAAACACAGTTATCCTAATTTGTCACTGTAGGGTCATGTTCTTTCTGCCTAAAATGTAAACCACTCCATACCAGCTGTATTTCCTACTATTGATATTTCTCATTTCTGCTTATAAAACTTAAAAAATAAAGTGAATTCTAGAGTAGTTTACCAAATTGTAATGCCTTATTAGCAGCAATAATATAAAATTGTATATGCTGTCCTCAAGGGTCAAGAAATGTCAAAACTCAAGACTGGCTGTATGTAATTAATTAGCTGTGGCATTTAACTATCTGATGTAGAGACAAAATTCCACGCAGTTACCCAGGCTGACTGAGATTTACACAGTAAGTATGCAGTCCATTTCCTGTCGTCTGAATGCAGACCTGCCAAATGCACTTTGACTGCACTTCCAAATATTCGGCTTCAGAACACATTTGTATGTTCTTCAAAAATCTACATTTAAGAGGATAGTTCAGCCTTAAATATTTTGTCATTATTTACTCACCCTCATGTTGTTCCAAACCTATACGTTTCTTTCTTCTGTTGAACACAAAAGAAGATATTTTGAAGAATGTTGGTAACCTGACAGTTGATGGTAGCCACTGACTTCCATAGTTTTTCTTTTCCTACTAGGAAGTCAATGGCTACAGTCAACTGTTTGATTACCAACATTCTTCAAAATATCTTCTTTTGTGTTCAACAGCAGAAAAGAAACTCATACAGGTTTGGAACAACATAAGGGAGAGTAAATTATCACAAAACTATCCCTTTAAGTTTCTTTACGTCGAAAATGCAACAGATTTCATTGAACTACAATACAGTCTGTCATTATCCTAATCGCCATAATCAAAAATGTTCACTTCACAAAACAAATTCACAAATAAGGTCAGTTACCTTTTATCCCAAACTCCTGTGGAAGGATTAGTATTTCCTACAAGCAAAACAAGGAACAGCCGGCAGAATGAATGAGCAGCGTTAGGTAGACTGAAAACACACCTCCATCTGCCAACTCACAGAAAACACAAGAAGCAACAATCAGTAGCAGCCAAAGGGTGTGTACTTGAGTGATTGAAAAAATGCAAACCATCTAAGGCAAAGTATCAGTGACAACATCAGTGGTGTTACGTCAGGATCACCATGTGGGAAGTGAAGTCAAATGAAATGATTGAGAGAGAAAGATCAGAGATGGGAAGAGGTTAAAAAAATACCTTTGAATTAACTTTTAGGGTTTCAAGCATATACAATGTCCATTCAGATATAAAGGTAAATTGGAACATGTCCTATCGCCCTGCTCTGCTGTCTTTTTATGACTGCAATTATTTACAGCCCTTAGGCTAGTCCTCCTGGGTACTGCTAAACTAATCCACCCAAAAAACAAACAACAGCCACATAACAAGAGAGAAGGGAAAATATGATCAGAGGAGGAGGACTGAATGTAAACAGATTATGAATAAAGTGAGTCTTTCTCTAAAGTCAAAACAGGCTTTCCTTGTTTTCAGAAAAGTCCAACACTGTGTCCTAACCAGGTGTGACGATGACGAACATTCCAGCGACAATTTATGTGACAGTGAACATGACAATGGGGTGTGACTTGACACAATCAAATCACAAAACTAGTGCTGCACGATTAATCATATCGCAATCGCGATGTCAAGCCTATGCGATTATGTGATGAAAAATCCTGCGATTTTATATGAAATAAACAAATTAGGGTGGTTAACGCAATTAACACAGCAACTGTTTATTTTTGTCATCCTTTGGCTAGTGTTACATGATCCCGCTCTTATTCATGCAAATGCTTTTAAACCATTCATGCACGACAAGACAAAAAAGAGCCGCTGTCTGTGAATGTCCTGACTGTGACTCGCGCTAGTATCGTGCGTGCGCACAAGACAGCGCGGCAGAATATAGTTCATAATAACACACAATTATGCCAAAATGTATTTTTGTCGAGTATCTTCTTAACACAAGAGCAGTCTTATGATAAACGTAAAGAGTTGTGACTCGTGAGAGAATGAGGTGCGTGTGAGATCAGCCGCTGCTGATGACCCGCGTGGGTCTTAAAGGGACAGTACACAGTAGCCACTAATTATCTCGGTTGTAAAGTTAATCAAAGAACAAATGTAAAAGAGGAAAAACACTCACTTCTCTTGACTAAAGAAACTTATTTGCAATTTTAATAAGGATTAGTCTATAGGCTATTTATTCAGCGCAGACTGTTTGATAACTTAAAGGGGTCATGACATGAGAAACCAAATTTGCCTTGATCTTTTGGTATATAAGAGGTCTTTGTACCATTAAAACGTCCTGCAAGTTTCATAGCTTAAGACGTCCTCCCCATTATAAACGAATCATTTATTTAATCAAGCTCTAAATACAGCTCGTTCTGGATCCATGGTAAGAAGTGACGTCACGGTACGAAGTGACGTACCAGCGTTTGCATACGACCGCCTCCGGCAGAAGACAGTTACGCTTTAAGCGCAAGGCAACTACGCTCATTTCGTATCACTGTCGCGCCCGCGCGCCGCGCGCCTCTCAAGTGTTCAGTCGACGGACAGCGAGTGGGTCTGTGTGTACAGGGAAATTACGATGCCACGCAGATGTGCTGTTCCTGGCTGTGGACAAACAACATCTGTGAATACGCTGCGAAAGATCCAGTCGTCAGGGAAAAATGGATGCACTTTATTTTTTGCGGACGTCTCAGTCACGGCAGTGTTAGTTTAAGCGTTTGTTCTATACATTTGAAGGATGACTGTTTTGAGAACAAATCCCAAAATGATGCTGGCTTTGCCAGAAAACTGTTGCTCAAAGATAAGTCCGTGCCGACTATTCTGGGCTCAACAACGACGACGCAAACTGTAAGTAATGTATTTAAAACTTTAAACTACTTTTTAAATA